>NW_006159506.1:3592525-3596275 GCF_000334495.1 Tupaia belangeri chinensis | reverse complement strand
CAATAATTTAGACACCTGGGAGACTGGACAAGTATAATTTTTTTTCCAAACACACGGGCATCCGGGTGGCCATCAATCATGCTTTTGTTTTATGGGAGATGGGCTTTGTGTATTTAGCAGCCCCGCTCCATTCTATCTGCATACGGCTATTTAATGGGCATTTATTTCGGCTTTGAAGATCTGCTTAAAAATCTAAAGCCAGAAAAGAGGGGGAGGAACACACACACCCCTCCTGCGGTTCGGGTGGGTTTGCCTTTGGGGCCCTATTCTTTGAGGAGACAGGCCCTGCGGGTCTCGATTACAGATGAATTTTGATGTCGAGGTGGGGCACGTCATGGAACGGAAAAGATAGGTTTTTTTTTTTTTTTTTTTTTCCCCTAAATCTCAAGATTTCTTTCTGCAAACAATGCTCCAGTCAGTATTCGTGGAGGAGACACGTAATTGTGCTCCAAATGCTTAAATAAATCATTGATGGGTGAAATTACACATGCTCACTTAAAGTGTAATGTGATTAAGAGATTATGAGATTGAAGTTAATATCTTGTCTCCCAGCTCCTGGCCTCCGATCTTGACATCAGAAATGTTCCAACTACCACTGTCCTGAAATTCCCAGATACCATCGCTCGGTTTGGAGGGACAGCGAATCCAAGACAACCTCTCAAAAATAAAAATAGTTAGGTGAGCTTATGTATACAGTGTGTTGGGTCGTGGTTCTGCTAAAAAGGGCCTCAAAAGGCAAGGGGGGAAGACGGGCGTGATGGGGAGAGGAGGAGGTTTGTTTGTTTCATCTTTGATTTTTAAAAAGTACACAGAGAAGGGGGGAGGAGGGGGCGGCCCTCGAGGCGCGCGCTGGGCCGGGGCGCTGGAGCCGCTCGGCGACTCCGTAATGACCCGGGCCCGCCGCAGCTGCGCCCTGACCCTTTGTGATGGCGCCGATAGCTCTCGGATGAAACGATGTCCTTCTCCGGGTGTGAAATTACCATGTTTATTAATTGAGCCAGACATTAGCTTTACCTTTTCTTTTTAAGCCGTGAAAATGTGTGATTCAGGGCAAATGATGCGCCGACAGACGCTCGGCTCCGCGTCCCACCCCTCCCCGGGCCGCGCGGGCTCCCCTCCTCGCGCCCCTCCCCTGCTGGCACCCCCTCCCCTCCTCACGCGCCCCTTCCCCCACGTCCCGGGCAGATCGCGAAAGCTTTTGTAGGTTTTTGTAGGTTTCTGGCCGCCGAGCGCCAGGAGGAAGCCAGTAGGCCTCTGAGCGTGCGAGCGCGTGTGCGTGTCGGCGCGCACGCGGGGGTTTCTTCCTCTTAGGAAAAGTGTGATCAAACCCTAATAACACGCCCCGACTCGGAATTACAGCCTTGCCTGCCGAATTCTGGATCGGTAAAACCCAAATCGTTGCCTAGACAAAGGAGCATCCATCAGCGACCAAGACAGATTTAACGTATTACATCTTTATTAAAGTGAAGTCATTCGTATTGCAATGATATATTAGGTGGGCTGCAAGATTCGATTTTTTTTTTTTTTTTGATGATGCTTAAAATGGAGATAGTGACGGAGAGAGCGAGCGCGGCGCGCGGCGCTGATGGTTCTGGGCTGGAACTGGGTCAACCGGACCCTGTCCGGGCTCGCCCTACCCGGAACACCGCCTTGGACTGGAGGGGAGAGGCTGATCTCTCCTCCTCCTGCCTGCCTCTACTCTGATGTTGCAGAAACAAGCATGTTTGGGCCCCCTTCGAAACTTCCTTCGTGGTCTCGCATGAAGGAAACGGAGGTACTGCAGACACCGTGGTCCATAAGTCCTGCAGAGGCCCGGAGACCAGGCGCGCCCCGGGTGTCCCGTGGCTCTGAGTAACAAGACCCAGATCTTTCTTGCGCCCTAGGTCTGCATGGAGAGGCGAGCGCGTGTGCGCTCCCAGGGGGCTTTTGGGCCCATCTCCACCATCCTTTCCTTCCTCCGGCAGGATTGGAGCTAGGAGTGACTGCCTTCCCGCCTGGGGTGGACTCTCAATTAAATTGGCTCTTTGGACCTCGGGTCCGGTTAAGGGCAGGGAAAACGGGAGGAGGAGTGAGTTCAGAGGAGTCCTCTCCCCGAGGGACCTGCTGCCCAGAGTTTTCTGTATTGCATCTCAATTGGCTCAAATTCTTATCTCCCCAGGAGAGAGGGCAAAGGGGAATTCTAAAACCGTAGGCTGCTTTTGAGAATGGCAGCCTCAACTTTAAAAAAGACGTATTTGTGTCTCCATCTTCAGACACCCAGACTTCTACACCGCCTGAAAATGAACTGTTGGAATCAATTTCCTTGGAATACTCAACTTTTTTTTTTTCTATCATATTTCAAGCAAGGGGGCTGAATGCTATAAGCTAGTTGATTCAATTTAGGATTTGCATAACCACGAGAAGGTGGCTTTACAGAGTCAATGAATAGGGCTCTTGTTTGTTGGGTGTATGTGTGTGTTGTGGAACTTTTTTTTTTTTTAAGAATTATTTTATTTCACTTTATTTATTTATTTATTTATTTATTTCAATTTGACCAGAGAGGGACAGAGAGAGAGAGAAAAAGCTGCTAGGTTCAGGACTTGAACTGGGGTCAGCCATGTGGGAGTCCAGTGCCCTTAACCGCCATGCCACCTGCCATCCCTGGAATTGGACTTTTAAATTCATGTAGGAGGGCAGTAGGACAATCCCTAGGTTCGGTAGAACGTAGAATTCTCTACATTCACATATTGACTAACTTTCTTTCATTCTTTACACGAAGCTCTACTTTTCAAGATAAATTGCTTAGATAAACGGTCGGAAATAATTCGGTGGTAAGGAGAGACCACGATGTTTCCTACTTTTACACACAGGAAAAGAACAAGCACATTTTCAGGGCAGTCTTCAGAAATAGAGCCAATGTTAATAGGATCCCGACCAGCCACTAATTAAGTATTTCACAGCTCCCCAAGTTAATGTGCTAACATTGGGATTCTTTTTTTTCCCACCAAATCATACAAATTGGCCTTCTGGAATACCATCCCCCCAACCTCACCTCCCCCCTACCCACACACATACCCACTCCCTGCTACAAACTCCTACCGTTCCATTTTCTGAATGGCATTACCAAGAATTTTGTTAAAGAAAAGCCAGACTAATTGCTGCCAGAAGACCCCAGACCCCGTCTCTTCGAGAAGTCTGGTTTTCATAAGCCAGATTCAGTAAAGGTTGTGGTTAAATCTAAGCCTGGTGGAAGGTTCTTCAGATTTTTCTCAGCAAAGGAGGGAAATACAAAGAAAAACTTAAGTTCAGCCAGAATGCTCTGTGGGTGGGGAGAAGAGAAGATGTTGGGGGTGAGAGAAATTCAAGAGGGTTCTCCAACTCCTTCTAGATTCCTCCCCTCAGATGAGCTTTCTCCAAACCGATGATGAACGCTGTGGAGGTGGTTTTCCTGAGTATCTCCAGCATCTTACAGACCTGTGGCTTGATTCTCTTATGTGGCCTTCTTTTCCAAGGGCTAAGAGTCCAGAGGGTAATAGCAAGGGATTTTCTACTTCCAAGATTTCCTGAGGCACCTCCCAGCTCAGTCCCAGCCTTCCTCTCAGACTTCCTGACTGCCTTAGTAGCCAAAGTCACACACACACACACACACACACACACACACACACACACACATAAATAGGCAGGTGGATTTCCCTCCTTCTGAGCGATGCCACCTAAGAACACAGGCTTTTCTAGAGCTTGTAGGGGGAGTGCCACTCAGGGCAACCTACC
>NW_006159506.1:3579908-3592507 GCF_000334495.1 Tupaia belangeri chinensis | reverse complement strand
GCATTCCTGAACCAAACCAACCAGGTGCCCCTCCGCCTTGTAATAGAGTTGGGAAGCAGTGTTGTAGGTGGCGTCTGCAGAGAACTCCACTTCTTAGAGTATTTGCAAGAGAAAAATGTCTCTAAAAAGTGTCTGGACTCCCATAAGGCCAACCTCGACCTCCTTTACAGTCCCCTAGACCACCCAGGCCAGGAGGCTCGCTTTCTTACTCCCCCCGCCCCCCTCTCTCTCACTCTGTCCCTATCTGGGCAAATTAAAATACATAAAGTTAAATAAAATCATTCTTTTTCCTTAACTTGTTTTTTTGAGAGGTTTTTGCTACGGACTGCCTGCGCTCACCAGAAAGACAGAGACAGAAAAACAGAAAGTAAGAAATCACCCCCCAGGAGAGATGGCCAGGCTGTAATCCCTTCTCCTCCATTCTCCTCTCTGGATCTTGGACATGCAGGCACACAGGCACGGACTCGAACCGCGGATGGCTACATGAGAATCCAGCGACATAGCCATTATGCCAACTGCTGGTCCCAATAAAATAATTTGAAGAAGAAGAGGAGGAGGAGGAGGAAGAGGAATAAAGAAGAAAAGAAGAAAAGAAGAGAAAAGAAAAGAAAAGAAAAGAAATCAGGAAAGGAAAGGAAAGGAAAGGAAAGGAAAGGAAAGGAAAGGAAAGGAAAGGAAAGGAAAGGAAAGGAAAGGAAAGGAAAGGAAAGGAAAGGAAAGGAAAGGAAAGGAAAGGAAAGGAAAGGAAAGGAAGGAAGAAGAAGAGGAAGAAGAAGAAGAAAAGAAGGGTTTCATTGGAATGGGCAGGTGACCTGGTGGTGGAGGTGCTAACCCCCCCCCCCATGGCTCACAGCTATTGAGTCCCTGACCTGGCGGCTTGCTTTCCCACCTTCTCTTTCTCTCTCTCTAGTCAAATTTTAAAAAGATAATAATAATAATAATAAATCAAAGTAAATAAATATTTTTTAAAATAAGGGTCTCAGTATTTTTTTAAAAGAATTATTATTTTATTTTAATTTGACCAGAGAGAGAGAGAAAGTGAGAAAGCAAGCTGCTAGGTCTGACACACGAACCATGGTCGACACCATGTGGAAGTCCAGCACCTTAACCACCATGCCACCTGCCAGCCCCAAGGGCTTCATTTTAGGTTTTTCTGCTCAGCACTTTCTCTTGTTGTTTCTGAGCTTTTATTGGTTCAATCCCAGGGCTGGTTAAGTGGTTCCCCTGGAACTTATCTCCTAATAATAAATTTGCCCTAAGCCCACCTTATTCCAGTTGATTCAAAAAGCTTGGGAACCAGCAGTTAGCATAATGGCTATGTCGCTGGACTCCCACGTAGTTGACTGCGGTTCGTGTCCCGGACCCGGTGGCTTCAAACTCACGCTGGGCGCGTGTGCGTGCGTGCCCAAGATCCCGAGAGGAGAATGGAGGAGAAGGGATTGCTGGGTGACCAGCCCCCCTGGGGGGTGATTTCTCGCTTTCTGTCTCTATGTCTCTCTCTGTCTGTCTGGCCAGTGCACGCGCCCTATAGTGAAAACCTCTCCAAAAAAAAAAAAATGCTAGAAACATCTTCATCAAGTCTGGTGATACAAGAAGAGGAGAAGAACTCTCCACTTTCCAGTCTCTGAGGGCTGGAAAGAAACATCCTCAAGGTTAGGACTCCTCACTCCCATGGTCCCTGATATCCTCAGAAATGTTTCCCATTTTGTTTTTCTCTTTTTTTTTTATTTTAAAGAATTATTTATTATTAATTTTCAGTTTTGATGAGAGAGAGGGAGAAATAGGGAGAGAGAGATACAGAGCAGACCGCCAGGTGTAGGACTCCATGGTTGGCCATTGGGAGTCCAGCACCCTTAATTACCATACCAACTGCCACCCTCCCCGCCTCATTTTGAAACCAGTATCATGGACTCCTTCCATTCACCTGGCTATGAAAAGTCAAGGGTGGGAAACCGAGAAAATACGCAACTAGCCCTGGCAATTCTGGTGGTTAGCATTTACTGTCTTTCTCTCCCAAGATGACAGTTGTCTTCTGAATCTGAAATATACACGTGTAACTGCTGGGATGAGGAAAGTGGGCTTGGAAGAGGTCTTGGTTTGCTGATAATTTCTTGTTCTGTAATTACCAAAAAAAAAAAAAATCATCTCACAAGCAAAATGAATGCAAAATGAAAAATCCTTCTCCCTCTTTCTCCTGACAATCCTCTTGGCTGGCATTCTGAAGGATTTTATCCATTCTTTACTGTTTTGTAACTGTGACAAAGTGATTTCTTCTTCTCAAGACATGAAGCTACTTAGCCAAGAAATGTGGTCTCGTTCTGCAGCTTCCAGGATGAGTCAGGGAGCCTTTTCCCTAAAGCCCTATCACTTCCCATCTCCTGGCCAGAACTGAGAGGACTTAAGACAACATTTTTCCAGTCACCCATTAGGACTGTGTCATGGAGCGTTGACATCAACACCACCATGAACGGTGAACACATTTTGGCTCATCCACTTGGTTAATCCAGGAGACCAGGAGACCCTAGAAGTGGGCCAAGGCCAGGGGAGCTGGTGCTGCAGGGTCCATGAGTTGGGAAGAATTCAACGCTTCCCACCACTCCTCTTTTTCCTTTGCCTGGACATCCATGTGACAAGGAAGAGAATCACTGTAAGTCCATGGAGTTTCACATCATCAGGGTGCACTGTGTTCTCAGACTGTAGAATACAAGACCATGGGGGGCCGGCAGATGGCATGGTGGTTGGGGGTGCTGGACTCCCACATGGCAGACCGTGGTTCAAGTCCTGGACCTGGCGACTTGCTTTCTCGCTCTTGCTCTCTCTCTCTCACTGACTGGTCAAATTTAAATAAATAAATAACAAAGTAATTATTTAAAAGAATAAATAATACAGGACCATGGGAACCCGCAGATGGCATGACGGTCACATTGCTGGACTCCCATGTAGTCAACCTCGGTTCGAGTCCTGGACCTGACGACTTGCTCTCTCACTTTCCCTCTCTTTCTCTATCTTTCTCTGGTCAAATTAAAAAATAATAATGAATAAAGTTGAATAAAATAATGATTAAAAAAATAAACAGGACCATGTTGATTCACCTGACCTGCCTTCCCTTAATCCATCACAAAATACACTGCTGCAGAAGAAAAACTACCTAAAGTCACTGAAAGCAGTCTCAGGATGGGGAAATTTGGGATTCAAAGAAAACTATTATTACCCTGACTTCTCATTTTATAAACAAGCAGCAAAGCTGTGTCCTCCTAATAGAACTACAGTCTCTTCTGTTTGTATTCATTTGCATAATAATTGCTACACAAAATTGAACCTCTTGCTTCTTCTTCTGCCTTTGACTTTTTTTTTCCTCCTACCCCAAAAATATTTTTTCTATCTGCTTCCAAGGTCTTTTCTAGGGTTTTTCTCTTCGCCCTTCACCTCTCTTTCTTTTCCTCCTAATGCATGAAATCCTTTTTCTCTGCAGCTAGGAAGCCAATCAGAATATTAAATCAGGGGCTGGCAGGTGGCGTGGTGGTTAGGGGCACTGGACTCCCACATGGCAGACACCACATGGCAGACAGTGGTTCAAATCCCAAACCCCCAGACCCGGTAGCTTCTCTCTCGCTCGCTCTGTCCCTCTCTGATCAAATTAATATGAAATAAATGAATAAAGTGAAACAGAATCATTCTTTAAAAAATATTAAATCAGGAGTGTGTGAGACCTCTACTTTCACCCAGAGGCTGTGAGGCAGCAATCTCTGGATTCAACTTTTATTTCCTCCTGTCACCAACAAAGGAGAGACTGCCTATGTATGGAGCAGAGCACTGGGCGCTTTTTGTCAAAGCTTTTGGAGCAGCGACCACCAACAACATCCTTCAGACAAGGCCTTACCTTCTACCTGTCTTCATATCCCACCGGACTGCCCCAACACTCTACAGAAGCGCTCCATTTCTGCAGTTTCAAAAAAGAAAAGAAAACCACTGAGATGAAATGCATTCTCGCTTGGAGAGTGACCTTTGACCCTTCTTTCCAATCCACCTGACACCCGGGGCTTAGGGAAGACCTGTTTGGGTCTGGGCTTTCAGATGTCGCTTTTTCTGCTGCTGGGGCCTGTTTCTCTCTCTCTCTCTCTCTCTCTCTCTCTCTCCCCCCCCTCTCCCACCGCCAACCCCCACACACGCCTCCTTGGTGTCTGAACTCAATGAAAAGTTGTTGGACTCATCAGCTCCCTGCTCCGTCGGGGCCGAGGGAGGCGGGAGGAACACGCAGGGTGTTTTGTTAAATGCTCCCGTCGTTCGCAGGGGCTGGGACTTGATAAAAGGAGACAGTTTTCTGAAAAGATTTGATTGAAATGGCGTGTGCCAGGGCTGATGGGAGCCAGCGAGGGACAAAGCGCCGAGAATCCATGGACACTCGAGCAATTATGCCTCCTCGCTGAAGGTGGATTAGCGCGCTGGAAGGAAGCATATGTTTGGCCCGGGGCGACACTTCCCCCCGGCTGAGCTTAGAGAATGGGAGCGCGCGGAGCCGCTGGACCCGGAATAGAGCGCTGGGAGGGGCGCGGAGGGAGGGGGAGAGGCGTCCAGAGATGCAAACGGGCCTGGGATGGCCAAGGCCGGGGGTCCTCCTAATGGGACCCCCGTGCTCCAGTGCGGAGACCCAGAGGTGGGGTCAAATACACGCTCCCCTACGACTAGGGGGCCAGGATGTTCATGCAAAAGGGTGCTGGAAAGGCAACCTAATTGTAATGAGACCAGGTTTGGGTGACTCTGGAAAGACCCACCCAGTGGTCAGCGCTGGGCAGGCGTTTTGGGTCCCCGCGCCTGGGGTGCAGGGAAAGCCGGGCCTCGGGAAACGGGTCTGACAGTTGCGGATTTGGTGAAATGGGGTGAGGGTGCAAGCCGGGAGGGGCCGGGCTGCTGGGACCACGTGCGGATCCTGTGAGGCCCCCCCCTTCTCGCAGCTCTACCTGCTTAGAGACCCGGGTCGGGGGGGATGTTGAAACTTCGCGCTGCTTTGGGAGTTGTGGAGCCCTAAAGTTTCCCAGATCCTGCCTCCAGTCATTAATTAAAGCGCCGTGCCCGTGAAAAAGGTCCTTAAAACTGTGACCTGGCGCTTCCAGGCTCTCACTCATTGCACCCGTAAGCGCGCGCGAAAGGAAACAGGAGACGCAGGGGAGTCCCATACCTCCTTGTCAGGGTTTTACAGCAATTGAATGGGTCTAACCTGGACGCGAACGCCAGTGGCCACCGCCCAGGCCACCCACACCTCCCCTCTCTGGCTGCCCTTCCAGCCCCAGGCCAGGGCCTCCTCTCCTCCTGCACCCAACCCCAGGCTGGGCTCGATCCACCCCCTTCCACTTCCAGGGCCCCCTACTCCCAATGCCAGACCACACAAAGGGGACACACAGCAGGATTTTTTTCGGGGGAAATTTAGCTAGGGCGGGGCCTAAATGGGGTGTGGACAGGGTCTTGGGTGGCCGGTGGATGGGACCGGGTGACAGCTGTGTATGGCACTGCCTCCTCCCAAGCAGGGGCTCAGGCATCTGGAACTGACTCCATACTGTGGAGGAAGGCACAACCCAGACTCGGGGGGCTCTAAAAAGTGGGAGGTGGAGTGGGGCAGGGGTAGGATTGCATGAAATAGGATTTGGTAGCTGGCACAGCAGAGGGAGGTTTGATTCTAGCTAGGATCAACACCGTGGTGGTGATGGGGGGGGGTGTTTTAAGCTATATTAGTTAAGTTTAGTTTGACCAAATGTGTGTGTATGTGTGTGTGTGTATTTCCTGATCATCTCAGGATAGGTTGGATTGTTAAGGAGTGATGACAGAGAATAACTCGTAGAGAGATTTGTTCCCAGACCAGAAAAAAAAAAAAGGAGGCTCAGATTTTTGGAAGCCTTGAGTTTAGAACTGTTAGTGGAATTCAGAAGACAGGATCTTTATTTTCCTAGGAAAATCACATGCACTGAAAGCATAGCATGGTTTGGGGCCCCTAAACAAACCCAAATCTGCCCTCCTGTTGAAAAAAAATGTGCCCACCTCTCAGAGGACAGAAGTCAAAGCCACGTCTGTGAAGTTCCCCCGCAAAGGCTGGTTAAAAAGCCAGAGGCAGAGAAGGGGATAAGAGGAAAGATTCCAGTGGTAAGGTAAGCATCCCCATGGGAGAAAGGTCCTCTCTTGTGACTTCCTTGTTCTCCGCAGGAGGTTACTCCAGCACCTTGCTGTGCTGCTTTTTGTTAAGAAATAAACCTCTCTGGGTCTGGGTGTGGTGGCATGTGTCTGTAGTTCCAACTGTTCCAGAGGCTGAAGCAGTTCTAGCCCAGCTTAGGAAGACCTTGTCTCAAAAAAAAAAAAAAAAAAAAACAAAGTCTCAAAAAAAAAAAAAAAAAACAAACATAAACATACATCATAAAACAAAGATATACAATAAAATAAACCTTTCTGTCAAAACAAAGTTGGTTCTCCTGTCCTTTTCCAGCATCTGAAGATTTTTTTAAAAAAATACTATTTTACATATAAATAATGCATCAAGATTAGGTTTAGAATCTACACATTCAGCCTAGAATCTCCTTGCTTTCTTCCTTTCCTTTTTTTCTTCATGATCTTGAGCAGCAGAATACCATGTTTTAACGACAGGAACTTCTCATATATGTGAGTTGTAGAGTTTTCCATTTCAGCATGCTCTGTTCCCACTCCGATGGCTAACCTGCTGCCTACCAGCTACTTCAGGGGGTAACACTCCTATAACTGAGCCTGTTTTTCATCTAGGTCCACCAGGGCAGGGATGAGCTTGAGCTACTGCCTTCTAAGAAAGAAATCAGCGTCTCGTTCAGTCATGTAACTGGTTCCTGGCCACAAATTCTCCATCTCCAACTAATTTCATCCCTACCTTCAGAAAACAGTTGACTGAGCTCTGATCTGTTGTGATCTGCTTTCATTCTAATGCATGGTGAAGTTGGCTTTTAAAGACGAGTTTCTAGCCAGCAAGTGGTGTAGTAGGTAAGGCACTGGACTCACATGGCAGACCACTGTTCGAGTCCTGGACCTGGCAGCTTGAAAGTTACACCGGGCACGTGTGCATGAGTGCCCAAAATCCCAGAAAGAGAATGGAGGGGAAGGGATTGCAACATGACCATCCACCCTATGGGTGGAGATGATTTTCAGTTTCCTCCTCACTGTCTGTCTCTGTCTCTGGTGAGTAGCAAAAACTTTAAAAAAAAAAGAAAAGAAAGAAAGAAAGAAAGAACTTTCCCTAGAGGGAAACTGAAACAAGGCCAACCCTTTTAGCCTCTCACCTGAGTTGGTTTACAAAGACAACGGTATCATTAAGACTTGTCATAGCAGCAGGGAGGTAAGAAGGCATACCTGTGCATCTAGGGTGTTAAACTAAGTTTAATACAGAAATGAATTGTCCATTGAAACTCAGAAGGAAATACATCCTAAAGGGACCTGAGAGGGGACGCAGAGGTGTGAGAAGGGATGTGACCTGTTATGTTCTGGGGTTTCATTCTTCTGGGGTGATGGTTGGGTGATGTCAGGAGTTAACTTGGTTCACCGTCTGTGCTGTGTGAGGGTTTTGTTGTTGTTCTGTTTTTGTGTGTGTTGTTTTGTTTTCCATCTCTGCTTGCGTTTGAGATCTCTTTTCTCCACATCACACGGAGCAGTCAGCAAACATGGATGTGTTTCTGCCAGTGCCCAACTTGGATAATCAAGTCAAGTCAAGAGCACGTTGCCGTATTCCTGCCTTAGAACCTTCCTCCTCTCTGTACCTGTAATTCAGAGGATGAACGCGCTGGTTATTTATATTGTACTTTCCGCCTCTCGCATCTCTAGCGAGTTGACCCGGTTTTTATAGCGCTTTCACCCAAGCAGGGAGGATCCATCCCCCCTCCACCCCCTCCCCCAGCCCCTTAACGGAGCGGCGTCGTCGGAGATCTGTAACTGGGATGAAGCAGCTGCTGGCTTCATGCCGGCTTCTAACTTGATTATTCTTTGGACACGTTAGGCAAGCATTAGTGATTGATAATGACGCTAATTAACCCCTTTCCTTTCCAAATAGTAAACTGCTGCTAGCGGGATGCTACAAACAATAAATATAAAACACTGCATACATCAATATCTGTTTAAAGCACAACTTCATTTAACAATTCAGTATTTATTCAAGCACTTCTCCAAAAGCCAGAGGGCAGAGGCAGAGGAAGAGAGAGGGTTAAGAAAAGGAGTCTGTGGCTTTAAGATCACACACACACACACACACACACACACACACACACACACACTGTCATACCTGTCAGCTGCAGTAAAGTTAAGCTGTAATAGAAACCATGCGTCATATATATATATATTTTTTCATTTCAGGTCTATACTTTCTAAAAACTTAATTAATCCAGCTTTGTTCTTAACCTATTTAAACTTAACACAAGGCCAATGATGACCATATCTGACTTTTTCTCTGTGGGGGGAGATCGGCTCTCCTGATTTGCTTTTCGTTGAGAAAGGATTGGGGAGAGATTGTTTCCGAGTGGTAAAATTGAGATTGTAAGCAGGATTTGGAGACAGCAGGGCGGATTTGATCTGATTGGGCAGTCGAACATAACCTGAGTCGTAAAGAAGTGTACATTAAATTTGGAATTTTGACAAATGAATATTCCTAGCAAGTGAATAAAATGTATTCAATTAACTCAAACCCTGTGCACTTCTGAACTGAAGTGGAATCGACTGTAATTGATTTATTTGAAACCAGAGGTTAAGGACTGAATTAGCTAAGTACAACTGGGTATTTCAAGCCACTGACTTCTCAAATGTCAAATCCCTTCTATTTTAAATATTATTTCAGCTGCGGGGCATTGCAGTCCTGATGGTAGTTCCATCAAGAACGCAAATTATATTAATATTCGATTTTGGGGAGAAATGGATTGGATTATGATTTTTAAAGGGTGTTGGAGAATAGAGGGGGTAATGATAAAGACCAAAGTTGTGTTTTCATCAAAACTGGGCTCTCGGTCATTCGCACAGCCCAGAAAGCATCCTTTTCATTTCACTAGGTTCCCTAATTTGGTTTAATCCAAAGAGAATCACTGTGGTTAGTTTGTAAACATTTGGCCTGTCAGCCAATCACCATATGTTTTAGACAGTATTCTCTGGTCATAACAGAGAAAAACCCAAATCCACATCCTTTGTTTAGTCCAAAAAACAAAACTCATTTTGAATAATAACCTCTCTCATCCTTCCATCTCTCAGCCACATAGATAACTGCTCGTAACCTTTTTATTCAAGGAAAAAAGAATGACCATCTCGTGAGCCTCCAAATGCCCAACTCCAGATTAAAAAGAGCTAATTCCTGCATTTGGAAACCATTGTTTATTATAACCTTGTAGCGTTCTAACCCGCTATTTCCTTTCCATCCTTTTCAGGATGCAAGGATTATATTGCGTTCAGGTTTTCCAACATAACAGGCACCTGTAAATCCAGATATGAATGAATGGTATTTAATAAGATTGTTTTCGTTTTAAAATGAGTATTTATGTGTCGTTGGGAAAAAAAAAAAAAACGAGCAGCAACGTATGGCTGTTTATGAATGCTATTGTGCCCGAGGTTAAGATCCCCCACACAATCTGAGATGCAGCCAAGAAAAACAGCCCTGATAGACAATGCTCACTTCACCTGCTCCTGACGCTGTATGCATTTCATTTCTGTCAAGAGTATGTACAGTTAGGGTTCATTCGCCTCATTATTTTGTTACATCTACGTTACAGTTAACCGGTCTCTCTAGGAAATAATAAATAACCGCTTTAAAAAACAATTGCCGCGTTGCGTTCTGAGACTACGCTTTCCATTTGAATTTTTTTTTCCCCTAACCCACCATGGTTATGAATTCTCTGGCTTTGGAAAATAGAATTTAGACTCCACCAACTCTCGTTCGTTTGTCAAGATTGATTTTGCACTGCCCTCCCGTAAGGAGATTAGAAAAGCAAAAAAAAAAAAAAAAAAAAAAAAAAAAAAAAAAAAAAAAAAAAAAAACGGCTGCAGAATGGATACTCTTCAACGACTCCTTCCCTGGCCCTTCGGAATGTCAAACCACAGGAGCAAAATGTTAAATCCCACCAGGGTGGCTACCCAGACCCTAGCTCCAAGACCTTTCCTCGAAGCCTTGCAGTAGTCAACCACTTGGCGTTTTTAAAATTATGATGATGATTAAAATCATCCTGACTTCCAAAGCCAGGACTATCCAAGTCAGTTTACAAACGCTCTGAATTCGCCATCTTTACGTTCAGGAAGTCCTCCCCTGTCAGAGGGCTGAGCAGCACACAGTCCTGTTACAGTGAGGGCAGACTGGAGGGGTCCTGCCGGGGAGGGCTTCACGGCCCTCCCCCACCCTCTCCACCCCTTCTCAGAGAACGTTTTGTATTTCTAAAAGCTCCTAGGAGGAGCCCCGTGGAGATGGAAAAGGACAGAAATGCATTTGGGGGTGGGGGGGTGCACAGAGAAAAATCCAGGGATCAACCTGATTTCTCACTCCTCTCTGCTAACTCCAAAGCTACTTAGAAACAGCCCAGTACTAAATTCATCTCTAAATAAAATATGAAATAAATGGGAACCTCTCGCTCTCTCTGGGCTCTAGGTTGGTTTTTGCCACTATTCCTCTTCTGCTCCCAGAAAACTACAGCTAGTTTCAGCTTACTGACAAGCCTTCACCACAGAGAAGCTTCAGCAAGCCAGCGAAGATGGAATTATTTCCTTTGTGCTAATGAACTAACAATTTAAATCTCAGTTCTCCTCTGAGACAGATTCCAATGTAGTTATGGGGGTGTGTGTGGGGGGGGAGGCCCGGGGACAGTTTCTTCCTGTTCTTCAGTTTTTTCCATCTTCCTTGTCAACCTCGATTGTTTCTGGAGGTTTTTTATGTTTGAGTTTCCAAAACACAAATGAAAAACCTAAAGGATCAACATAAATAAAATAAAACTTTATTTTTAATAATAAAATTAATGTTTCTAGTAAGGAAAAGATAGTATGTCATTCCTTTAGCAGTACAAACAATCTTTTATCCAAAAGAATACATTGGGTTTTATTGTGTCATTTATCTGAAGACAGACTCAGTGGAATATCTGAATGATACCCTGCTCTGAGCTCCAAGTTGAAAGTAAGTTTTTATTATACTGGAGGGAAACTGGGTTCAGCTGCTTATTGCAAGGAGCAATTGCCAAGGGAGAGTTAAACTCAATTACTGTAACCATACTGAATAAAAAATACTGCCAAGAACAAAAATACGCTTGGGTAAAGACAGCCACTGAATAAAAAAAAAAAATCGACATAAAGCGTATCAAATATTTATTTATCTGGGCAACAAAGGACTATGATACATTGACAAGGCATAGAAGCCACCGCCAGCACAACTCTACAATACAACTAGAACCGCTTCCAATATGGTCAGTGGAAACACAGAATACCAGGTGGTCCCGAATGTTTGAAGTTCTTTTGAACAAAAAAAGGGGGAGAGAGGGAGGAAAAAATCCTGAACCCTTGGTTTAAAGACAATATTTATTTATTGCTCAAATGATCCTGGGTAAGGGAGGAGAGTGGAATTAAAAAAAAAAAAAACTGTTTTTTTTTTTCTCCCCACGATACATAGAAGGGTTAGGGTTACTAAACCACTCAAGTTTAAAATCTTTCGAGGGTCCAATCTTACCTTTTTTTTTCTTTTTTTTTTTGCTTTTAGTTCAATGAAAAGCTCAATGTCCAATACTAATGATAGAATTTTACCTTTTTCAAATGATCTGTTCAGCTGTTTCATTGTCACCTTGAACACACTACCACAGGGCTAAATTTATGAATCCCAGAGGAAAAAAAAAAATTCCCCAAACCCTGGATTTCTAAATAAGTCCCACGAACCATAGAAGAACTAAGAAGAGTCGAAACCCACTAAGCAAGAGGTAAACGAGATCACCAGATAAATAAAAAAGGGGGGCTTAAAACAGACTCACCGTATTTACAATTCCCATTAAATTACACATAAATAAATATATACAGAGACGTGGACACGGATTCCCTTATAGAACTGAATCGTGTTGCCAGAGAAAGTTCAAGTTGGTCGCTTGACCTTGAAGAGGAAAAACTTCTAGAACTGAAGACAGGACATGGAACTTCGTATATGTGTGTTCAAGTTTATTCACAATACTGATAAAAATGTCATTATCCTTTTTGCTTTTCTTTTTTTTTTCCTTTTTTAATAGTATGGCTACAATCAGAACTGAAGCATGTAAGGGAAGGTGGTGATTCAGTCCCAAGAAGCGCCTATAATAGTTTTTAAATTTTTACGTTCTTTTTTTTTTTTAGAAAAAAAAGTTCTAAATTTCTGTTGTTGTCAGTTGTTGATTTTGTGGTCTTAAAAAAAAAAAAAGTTCAGAAACTCGACAGAACTTTTTCTTTGCTGGCTTTCAGGGCCTGTTCTGTTCTCTTAGGCTCCAAAGAGGGCAGGGGCGTTGGTGCGGAGAGGGAGGTCGAGGCAGGGGTCTGGCGGGCAGTGGCTGTCCCATGACTGCGGGGAGCCATCCAGGAGACGCAGGAGGGCTGAGGGCGGCGGGGCAGCGAGGGCAGCAGCTGCAGCAGCA
>NW_006159506.1:3574993-3579859 GCF_000334495.1 Tupaia belangeri chinensis | reverse complement strand
TCACTTTCTGTGCTTCTCCTCTTTGTCACTGCTTTTGGCGCTGTTGTCCGTGTGGCTGTTGGGGCTGCTGCTGAGGTACATTTTGTCCATGGCCTTGAGGGCCTCCGTGAGATAGTTCTGCAGGGCCGTGACCGCAGCGCACACCGCAGGGCTGCCGAAGCCGTGGGAGATGAGGTTGAAGTGGGTCAAGCAGCTCTGGATGCCGGGCTCCAGGATGGGGTTGGGTCTGGAGTTCCCCAGAGGAGATCGGTCCTGAGCCAGCAGGTCGGTGAACTCTTTGCATATCTGTCTGCAGCACAAGAAGAAGAGAGAGAGAGAGTGAGGCTCCCCTTCCTGCAGTAAGAATGCCCTAGACAACACCTCTCTTCCCAAAGTGCCCTCTGCCCCATCTGGCCACCTGGGTTGACTCATGGCCAGGAGACAACCTCTGTGTGGCCACGTGCTGGGAGACCCAGTCGCTCAGTGTCCAAGGAACCATCTCTCCCTCTTGCATGTCCTTCCTACCTTCACAGATGCGCACCCCCCCACCCTTGGTTCAGAGGAAACAAAACTTTTTTTTTTTAATGTTTTTCATTTAACTTTATTCATTTGTTTATTTCAATTTGACCAGAGAAGGATAGAGAGAGAAAAGGAGAGAAAGTGAGAAAGCAAGCTGCCAGGTCCGGGACTTGAACCACCAATGGCCATGTGGGAATCCAGCACCCTTAACCACCATGCTACCTGCCGGCCCCAGCAACAAACTTCTAAACCCATCTTTCTCACTCGCACCAAACATCCTAGACATAGGAATACTTTTTTTCTGCACTGGAAAGGAAAAAAAATTGAGACCAGTAGCCAGAAACCCCAGCCTCCTGCCCCTCTGCCCAGGGAGCTCACTGCTGTCCTGTTCAAAGTCAGACAGAGACCCTCCCTCCTGCTGCGCTAGAGAGACCCCAGCAGCCACATGTGGGCATGAGTTTCTGTTCATCCACTTTCTTTTTTTATTTAAAGAGTTATTTATTTCATTTTATTTGGTATGATTATTTATCTTTTCATTGGACCAGAGAGAGAAAGAAAAAGAACATGAAGAAACAAGCCACCTGGTCCGGGATTCAAACCACAGTTGACCATGTGGGAATCCAGCACCTTCACCACCACGCCTCATCTACTTTCAAATCAAACCAGGTTGAATTTGGACAGAAAGATAAAATTTTGTTTGGGATTGCTTTGCCTTTAAAGAAAAGGCACACAAAACTTCAAAACAAAAACAAAACAAAACAAAAACAACCCTGTTACTTGAAAAGAAGTGGTTTGGGGGAAGAAGAAATAGACTTCTTCCTATTCGTCCACTTTTCCCATACACCCCAAAATAGACATTCTTTAGAGAGACTGTGGCTATGGGGAAGAAGAAAAGTTGAAGTTTCAGAAAGGGCCTTGAGAAGTCAAGACATTCAGGCACAGAGGCCTGCACACCGGAAGCTCTGTCCCCAAGCCAGAGAAGTGAGGACTGGCAGGGCCTTCCCCAGGCAGCAGCCACCTGGCCTGGGGGAGTGGAAGGTGGCAAGCAATGAGGAACATTAGCTGGCTCCCTTCTCCAAAGCCAGCTGATGTCCCCAGGCCACAGACAGTGTCCCACCCAAGGCCACAGCTTCTGCCCTCTGGTTTGATGCCCTCCCGTGACACCGACTTTCATAATTAAGGGCTTCCCAACAAGCCTTTTAATTTCCAGAAAACATATCAAAACAGTCATTTTCTTTTCACACACCACCTGGAGAAGCCTATTCAGCCCAGCCACCGATGGGAATATAACTTGGGCCATTTTGAAACCTATTTGACATCTCGCCTGTGGGCTAAAACGTGTGTGTTGGGGGGGAGCTTTGAGTGGGGAGGAGAAAGGAAGGTAAGAAATGGAATATGGGATTAGGGTTGAAACTAGGACAGCTTCTGGCTTGCACATTTTGCAGGCCACTGCTTAATCTTTGCCCTTGGAGAGCACATTGACAGAAGACAAAAACTGGTATCGGCAAGCCTGTTATACCTTTGAGGATTCGATTCCGGGCTTTCTGAAAGAACCGTCACAAATCCACACTCAGCCTCCATCAAGCTCTACTGCCTCCCACCCAACCACACTGCACATTCAGTTTTTAAAAGTTATTTATTTAATTTTATTTATTTTGTTAATATTAGTGTTTTAAGGAATTATTTTATTGCAGGTGGGGTGGTGGATAAAGTGCTGGACTCCCACACGGCTGACCATGATTCAAGTCCTGGACCTGGTGGCTTGCTTTCTCACTTTCCTCTCTCTCGTTCTGTTCTTCTCTGGTCAAATTAAGTAAATAACAAATAAAGCTAAATAAACAACTTTTAAAATTAATTCATTTTTAATTTGACCAGAGAGGGACACAGTGAGAGAGAGAGAGAGAGAAAGAGAGAGAAAGAGAGAGAGGGAAAGTGAGAAAGCAAGCTGCCAGGTCCGGAACTTGAACCACAGTCAGCCATGTGGGAGTCTAGCGCCCTTAGCCACCATGCCACCTGCCGGTTCTTTTAAAAATAATTTTTTAAAAAAGAATATTTTTCTGAACTAACTTTCTTTCTTTCTTTCTTTCTTTCTTTTTCTTTTAATGTGACCAGAGAGGGAAAGGGAGAGATGGAAAGTAAGAAAGCAAGCTGCTAGGTCCGGTACTCAAACCATGGTTGGCCATGTGGGAGTCTGGTGCCCTTAACACCAAGCTATCTGCCACCCCCTCCATTTATTATTACTATTATTATTATTATTATTATTTTAATTTGACCAGTGAGAGACAGAGAGAGAAAAAGAAAGTGAGAAAGCAAGCTGCCAGGTCCAGGACTTGAACCATGGTCAGCCATGTGAGAGTCTAGCACCTTAACCCCCATGTCACCTGCTGGCCTGTGCACATTCATTTTTGAAACAGAAAGTGGGAAAAGGGACAGGAGAGAGGGAAGACACGGAAGCACACACCCGATCCCACCTGGATTTCCCCTTGACTGTAGACCATGTTCTATTAGATTTTGTGTATTTTGCGTAACTTCAGTCTCTACAACAAAGCTGATTCACACAGAAGAAAAAGAGGAGAAAAGGGAGATCAAATGCGAGTTTCTCCTGACACTGAGAAACAGAGACCCTGCAGAGGGAAATGCCTTACTTCGTAGCCAGGAGCATGTTTTTTCTTGTCACTTGCTCATTGGGATCGGAATGTTGTCGGTTGAGAAATTCAGCTACTGCTTTGGCAGGGAATTCGGTTTCGCACACGTACCCAAAGTCCCTGGCGAGGTGGACGGCTTCTCCTGGCAAGAGGTGAGGGAGGGAGGCAAGAGCAATAGAGAGAATGAAAAGAGTTGGCATCCAAACTTCTTCCCCACTCCCAACTCCCTTATTTCCTTAACCCCGGTGTAGAAGAAAACACAAACTACTTGTTTTCTCTTTTCAGGCATTTTATTTCCTTCTCTGAGGGCTCTTGTGGATGCATTTACCAAGAAAAATAACCACTTTGGAGCCGGCAGGTGGCATGGTGGTTAAGGATGCTGGACTCCCACATGGTCAACCGTGGTTCGAGTCCCGGACCTGGCAGCTTGCTTTCTCACTTTCTCTCTCTCTGTCCCTCTCTGGTCAAATTTAAATAAAGCAATAAAGTGAAATAAAATAATTCTTAAAAAAAAAAAAAAAAAGAAAGAAAAATGACCACCTACCCTGAAGGCCAAGATGCTTTGAAAAATGGAAATTCTATCCACCACCCTGTGGTCCCACCCTCCACCCTGAATGAGGATCCTGCAACTTCTCTTTTAAAAATGTTTCTTCTATTCCAACCTCACACCTATCCACGCCTTCCTAAATGATATTCATAATGACTCTTTGGTGCTGTCCTGCCAGGGAACAAGGGAGGGTTTACATTTTAACCTGATCACATATAATTATCTGTTCATCCAACCCGATTAACCAAGAGGATTTGAGGGTCACTCCACTGAGTCTGTCTGTGTTGTTGATTTTCAAATCTTTGGTTTTAATTTCCTGAACCAGTTGGTTTTTACTGCAGGGCTTCCTGCCATTAGCTCCAGCTCCGGAAGAACGCATGCGCCAATTAGAGCATCAAAGGCCTCTTTGCCGAGCTTGTTTCCATAAAATGGAGCGGATCACATTTAAATAAAGAAATAAAGTGAAATAAAATAAATTTTAAAAAAAAAAAAAAAAAGAAAGAAAAATGACCACCTACCCTGAAGGCCAAGATGCTTTGAAAAATGGAAATTCTATCCACCACCCTGTGGTCCCACCCTCCACCCTGAATGAGGATCCTGCAACTTCTCTTTTAAAAATGTTTCTTCTATTCCAACCTCACACCTATCCACGCCTTCCTAAATGATATTCATAATGACTCTTTGGTGCTGTCCTGCCAGGGAACAAGGGAGGGTTTACATTTTAACCTGATCACATATAATTATCTGTTCATCCAACCCGATTAACCAAGAGGATTTGAGGGTCACTCCACTGAGTCTGTCTGTGTTGTTGATTTTCAAATCTTTGGTTTTAATTTCCTGAACCAGTTGGTTTTTACTGCAGGGCTTCCTGCCATTAGCTCCAGCTCCGGAAGAACGCATGCGCCAATTAGAGCATCAAAGGCCTCTTTGCCGAGCTTGTTTCCATAAAATGGAGCGGATCACAAACAATAACAGTTCTCCAGAAAGTGCCTCCCTGCTCCAGCCCTCAGCCACCAAGCCCTGACAAACTCTCACGCTACACCCTCTATTGCAACTACCATTTCTTGGCATATAGTTCTTTTGGGGTACGGATAGTGCGCTCTCTATGTACCGGTATTATTTTTACTGTAATATTATGGTAGTTGGGTTTCTGGAACTGAACATTCAGTGTTTGTT
>NW_006159506.1:3567722-3574922 GCF_000334495.1 Tupaia belangeri chinensis | reverse complement strand
CTTCCGATGCCTGGTTGTATTTTTTTAGTAATTTACAAAGCTAGATCGGAAGTTGTAATATACCTTCTCGAATGCAAGATGTACACAAGATAAAATGCCTTCCTTAAATAGAAATGTTCACTTTCTTCATCGGCCTGAGGAGTTAAGTGCCTTTTATTTTTATTTACTTGAGGCATATACAACTGGACCCAAACGCAAATCCAAAACGATATGTCCATTCCAACATTGCATTAAGCCATTGCATATCCAAACATTTTTAGCAGGAGTCTAGAGGAAGCTGCTTTAGCAGCGTGAGTGGATGCTGGTAACAGTTTTTCTAGAGCAGGGAGTGAAGATAGGTTGGGCTCTTAGTTGTGTTGAGTTTGGAAGGGTGGATATGTGTTAAAAAAAAAAAAAAACACTGCCATGAGAAACTTTTTGCAATGCTTCCAGTTTTCTTTTTTCCCCCCTAATCCAAACAATTCAAAGTCTAAAATTGCTCACTTTTTTCCCCTCCAGGAGAGAAGCACAATTAAACTAGAGATAAGAGCATATGTTTAGAAAACAAAAAGCTAAAAGGGCACATAACCCTAAGCTTTCGGGACAGTCTTAAATCAGGATGCAGGTCAAAGATTCCCAAATTAATTCAGGAAGTAATGGTCACGCATTTCTCAAACGCAGATGTCAGAAGAACTTAAGTGATTTACTGCTGAGCTCTTTAAAGGAGACAGGAACTTGGAGAATGTGCAGTTGTTAAATTTGCACATTGTGTAGGTCAGAATGAAGCTGGGGAGGTGTAATTTTGTGGTGGTGAACAAGAAGGAGGGAGGAGAGGAATATTATGCAAATCGTTCTGCGGCATGGAAGAATTCTGTTCACTTCCGGCGATATTCCCTGGAAAGATGAAACTGCCGGATTGACACAGAATACAACCAAACATCTGGCCACTAAATAGTATCCATTTTCCCAGAAGGCAGTTCTCTTTCAGTTAGCAAGTGGCTTCCCTTACCCTCCACTAGCGATGTGAGTAGAGTAACGTTGGCAGCTTTGCGTCTTCCTGCAGGTAGATTTAATCCGATTTTGTCCAGTTTTTCTCTTAGAGATCTTCCTCCATTTTTAGACTTCGCTCTGTTTCACGACATATTTGAGAAAGGGAGTTAGAAAACATTGAATTGCTCTCTGTATCATATTAAAGTCACCTTGAAAGCTTCCTAAAATGTGCTTTTAAAAACTGAGAAGTGTGACCCCCAAGACATTTAAGGGAGGGGGGCCCTAAGAAGGAAGGTTATAGAAAGATCATAGGAGATAAATACTTGTTAAACTATAAAGCATCCACCCCCCCCCCAGATGTTCAGTTAGGATTGCAGCTATTTTTTTTTTTAATTCTTTTATTTCACTTTATTTATTTATTTATTTAAATTTGACCAGAGAGGACAAAGCAAGAGAGAGAGAGAGAAAGTGAGAAAGCAAGCTGCCAGGTCCAGGACTCGAACCATAGTTGACCATATAGGAGTCCAGTGTCCTTAACCACCACGCCACCTGCCGGCCCAGGGTTGCAGTTATTGTGGCAGGGTGGAAGGTTTTGATTTCCCAACTCTCTAAAGAAGAACCATAAACAGGGAACCAGCAGTTAGCGTAATGGCTGTCACTGGACTCCCACGTAGTCGACCACGGTTCGCGTCCCGGACCCAGTGGTTTAAAACTCACACTGGGCACGTGTGCATGCGTGCCCAAGATCCCGAGAGGAGAATGGAGGAGAAGGGGTTGCAGCGTGGCCATCCTCCGTGGGGGGTGATTTCTCGCTTTCTGTCTCTATGTCTGTCTCTGTCTGTCTGGCGAGCACACGCGCCCTATAGCGCAAAAAACCTCTCCAGAAAAAAAGAACCATAAACAAACAAACACAGCTCTGATCTTTAGGGTTTGAGGTATTCTTGAGTTCCACTGATTACTGTATATTTTCTCTGTTGTTATCATCACATGAATCCCAATAGGGTCTTTAAATTGTCTTTGCAAGATCTGCTGTTAGGTTGTTCAGAGTAACCAAAGTTATCATCACTCTCACGTTTCTCACTCTGACTTTTAGCCCCAATGGGAAATTCATTTCACCAACTGTTTACACGTCATGTCACCAGCCTAACTGGAAATGTCAAGGACTGATATCAGCCTGGAAGAATTTCACTGATTGCAGAGACAATGAAGGCAGTTCTAAATAGATGTCTAAATAGACTCCCATAATCAGAACGTGGTTAAGATAAATTGTTTAAATAAAACAGCAAATTAATTAATTTCAGATTTTATTCCCTACTCAAGTGCTCTTTAATTGTGTGGATTAGATTATAGTCCCCTAGGTAAACAGTCTCCAATATTGGGGATGGGGGAAGGGGAGGCAGAGGGCAGAGAAAAAAATCTGTGTCAGCAAAAGATTCCAAAAGGAAAGCAGATTAGCTGCGAGGAGGAAGAAAAAATTACTATTGCTGATATTCAAATCTTTTACAGGCTTTGTATGGTATGCACCCACCAGAGTGAAACTGTGGGTCCATAAATATTTAGATAAATGAGTAACAGTCAAAACAATGAAGTTCTTGGTCTTATTTAAGGAAAAGGGAAGACACTCACAACTCAATGTGGGACGGAACCCTAGGAGGAGGCCCCCAGCAGGAAGAAGCCTACCCTGCAAAAAAGGTGCTTTTAACTCACTGAACTACCTCGCAGGGGTGAGGAGAGCATGCCTGGTCACGTATGTAACATGCTTTCTTGGGCAGCGAATTCATGCCTTACACATCAAGGTCCCAGTACATCAGAACCATCAAACGCGAGCTCCTCTGGGGGTAGGAGATGTTGCCATCTGCCTAGAGGTGACAGTGACCAAGGGGGCGTGGCGTGCGGACTCTAGAGGAAACCATTAGCTTCTTTTACTTAAAAGCCAGTGTATTAAGAGCCTATTGAATGGTTACCGTCGGCGACCCTGCAAAGAGGTAAAGCCAGGCGAGAAGCCGGAGAGGAAGTTTGCGAGGTGTGCGCGAGGTGGTAAAAGGCGGCGGCACGGCGCCCCGCGGCTGCAGCTGCTGGGACTGAGCCCGCGGCGCAGCGAGCTGCGCGTGCGCGCGGAGGGGGCGGGGGGGTTCAGCGGGCGCGCGGCGCCCGGGCCCACGAGGGGAGGGCCGGGGCGCGAGGCCCGTCGGCGTCGCAGCCGTCGCCCCGGCGCAAGCGCAGAGTTCCTCGGGCCGCGGGGCGGGGCCGCGCCGGGCCTCACCTCCGGAGCACGCCGCCCAACAGCGACGCGTTGAGACACTCGGGCGGTGAGAGGCGCCGCTGCACTTCCGCCACCGTGACCTTGTACTTCGAGGTGGAACTGAGGAGCGAGAGGCGACCCGGAACTGAACAGAAGACTTCGTTGGGGTTCACCACGCCGCCGAAGAGGTTGTCCTTGTTAATAGGGATGGCGGAGACGGCGTTGCTGTTGGACTTAGACAGAGACACGGGGCCTGCGGAGACACACCGGAGGCCGCGTGTGGGCGTGGAGGAGCCCCCCAGATCCTGCCCAGCCCGGCCTTCGCCCCGGCCAGCGCTGCAACCCCTGCTTCTCCTCCTGTCCAGCTCCGAGATCCTGTAGTTCTTTCCCCGACTTCCCAGCTCCCGTCCTGTCCCCTGCTCCATTCCCGAGCCTGGGTCCCTCGGCCCGGTGGCCCGCAGGCCCTGCCCTGTCCCCAGCCAGCCCTGCCCCTCGCCGCCGAGGGTGCAGTCTAGGGACCAAGGCGAAATTGTGACCCCCTTGGGCTCTGAGCATCCGAGCGGCGTGAGCCCCAGGCGAGGTGCAGGAAGAGAGCTTTATATTTGCAAAGCGACTGCAAGTTAGGTGTACTTTGGAATTTGGCGGTGTGAGGGATTTCCTATCCGGGAGAAATCGCTCCAAAGACCTTAAAATCCGTCAACTTAGAAGGTTAAAGCAGCCAGTAAAGGAGCGTTCCAGATAAAGCCCCTAGCTGGGACCTAGAGGGTTCAGTTGTCGCACACCACACATGTCCTCTCCTTTTGATAAATAGGCCCTTTTCTATGATCAATTGGGGAGAAAAAAAAAAAAAACTCAGTTTGGGAGATGCATTCCAAGCCCAGTTTTCACCTGGGAGGAGGGGAAAGGGGGGGTAAACTGGCCTTCCACCAGTACTAACCCTGTGTCCTTTTGTTGCGCAAATACTTAAGAGCCACTTTTGCTTAAGCGCCTTTAGTGGGAAGGGGGAAGAACATACCCCTCCTTTTTAAAAACCGTAAGCTTTTTTCACTGTTGGACCCACCATTGTCAGAAAAAAATCCAAGACCGGCAGAAACAACTAATGCGTTGTATTTTCTCAACGCCAATGTAATTCAGATCATTCACGACCATTTTAAGTACAGTTTGCATTTGTATTTTAAAATTCCACATGGGGTATACCTAATAATATGCACGCTTTCTCATGGCAGTGCTCCTCATGCGTTCTTTAATGGGGTATTCTAGACGGATGGAGGGGTGGGGGGCTCTAGGTTTTGGATAGATCACTTGTGACATTAATAGCTCTGGGGAGGCTAATAGAGACAATAGGAGTTAAACGAACTCTTGAGAGATTACTAATAAAAGAGCCAATTATCATGTCGACTTGGAAAGAGCATCTCTTAAGATTTATCCCTTGCACATCTAATTTGACGTGACAAAGACTTCGCGGATGCAAAAATGAAACTTTCAACTGGCTAACAATATACTGATTGGGGTTAGAAATGAGAACAGTTTTATATAGCGTCGTCCTCTGGTGGTGCCTAGAATCCTGAACTGTAACATTGCCACCATCACCAAAAAAAAGAAAAGAAAAAAAAAAAACTGCCACCAAGAGTGAAGAGCTTTTAATCCAGTAAACTTTCATTCTAGTCACTAAACGCAAAACAGATTACAAATCCAGCTAAGTCATCTGACACCTTCCTAACAGTTTCTGCTCTGAGCAAACAGGCTAATAATCCTGACATCTTCAAGATACTCACTTCAAGATAACACAAATTTTGGTTAACCCAAGCACCAAAGTTTTAAAACCCTTAAACACCTCGCATGAAACTAAATTGAAAAACATGCAAGTTTTCTCTGTTAAAGAGTGCTTTCTATGATCTGTCCTTGGATTGCTATTAAGTTATTTGTACTGTTTTAGCATTACATACTTCTTAATACTCATGCCTTAACACCACTTCACATAATGGATTAACTAAACTATTAAACCATCTCAAAATGGAAATGCCACTTCCAAGTCAGTTCAACTGCTGCACATTTCACGTGTCTGTCCAAATAGCATTAAACGAACGGTCAGATCATGCATCAGAACAAAGCTAGCCTGTTGCCATTACCCATGCACTGCAAGTCCATTATATTTAAGCATTGCTGTTCCATGTCTATCTGTTTGCAAATTCTGAGCCTTTAGGAAATCCTGTTTGAAAAAAATAAATACAGCCCTGCAAGTTCTTTTCAATAGCACTCTGCCTGTAAGGACATGCTTGGAATGCAGAAGGAAATGGCTTACCTTTCTTAATTACAGTTTGATCTGGGATGTTAATACCCGGGTCTTCTACGTGCTACAACAAAAGGATACACATGGATGTAAGTGTATAATCAAAACAAAAGGAAATGAATATTCCCTGCAAGATGGGGGAGGGGAAGGTGTAGAATCGAAATTTCTTCTCCCGTTTAATGACATTTATATATAAACATCTCATCTTGGCTTACTGAAATTTGGAGCTTTGCAACTCAAGAGGTTTCACTGCACACTCCCAGCCAATTTCTCCTCCCCCAGCAAATAATCCAGTTTGGAGGGGGTAGGGGCGGGGAATAAAACTTTCTTTGGAAATTAACTCAAGTTTTGGAGCACCTAATCTTTCTCACAGTCAGTTCCACCTTTCGAAATGCACCAAGCTTTAGCTTGGGCACCTCAGCACCTTAGGACTTCAGGGATTCCAGGGTTCAGGCAGCAAAAGCAGAAGAAACACAATGGAAATGACAGAGGTGGGAGAAAAAAAGAGAGTGTTGGAAACCATGTAGGTAGTGTAATAAGAGGCAAACGCTTTTTTCCATAACCTTCACTTATGGAAAACTAGAAATTAAAAAAAAAAAAAAAAAACTCGTGCCTAAACTACAGCATGAAAATGATCAAAACCAAAAAACAACCTTTGAGATTACTTTCCTGTTGTCCAGCAGCGGGTTTGTGAATGCTGTGTGTGTGTGTGTGTGTGTTTTACAGATGGATGGATATACGTATGTGCGCTAGAGTCAAAACGTGATTAGAAAGTAAAATGAAATCATGTTTTCTAATGCAGAAACTGACAGGCAATATAATGTCTGGCTGTGTTTACAAATTAGCACCAGGGCGACTGAGATAGAAGATTTCGAAATTGTTACCAAACGCAGGCATTACCATTTAAAAAACTATGACTTCCTTCTCTAGTCTTTGTCCAACAATAATACTGATTCGAACATTTTCCATTCTGTGTTGGATTTATGCTCCTGTTAATTGTGCCTGATCGCAATGATTCCGGGTGGATGGGACTGAGTTGCTTTATTACAGGTTTTATTATACTCAATGCTCTCATTTGTAACTTGCCTAAAGTGCTTCTGGATTTAAGTATAATTAAATTGAGAAATGTTCAGAAATGACTACTGCTGCAGTTCTTGTGTTTTAACTATATGGGGAAATATGATCCCTTTACGCATGCACCCTAAACCCATAAAGTAAATGTAGTGTGGCATAATACTTTTATTTGTGTTATTTCTAGACCTTGTCCATACAGGGAAGACTGTTAAGTTGAAAACCCCACTGAGATATTAATGATTAAATCATTTTCACCATCGATTTGATTTTCTTAAATATTTAGCAGTCGTTCTTATTAAAGGTTAACTGTTGCAGCATTAGGAAAATTGAAAACAACCCTTTTCCTGACCCAAATTCCTTTGAAAGAATTTTTTCTTACTGGATGGGGGAGGGAGAGGGAAGAGCAGCCACTGTGTTTCCTTGGTTTTAATTTGCTCTTTCGGTTAATTTCTCTTTTGACCAATTTCACTACAAAGAGTGACTACACAGGTGTCAAGAATTCACAGTAGCCACCTTGGAATTTTTGAAAAGTACAGCAGTTCTAATTCACAGTAGTTCCAAAGGCAACAGTATTTTGCAATTCACATATACAAAGAGCAGTCAAGGAAAAGAATTCAGAGACTCT
>NW_006159506.1:3565797-3567577 GCF_000334495.1 Tupaia belangeri chinensis | reverse complement strand
GGTTTTTTGGGGTTTTTTTTTTTTGGTTTGTTTTTTTTTTAGTAAAAGAGTTCTTTTATAAATTATGCTCCTCTCTTTTTACTTCCCCTCAAAAATGCACTAGTATCAGTTTCTAAATACATGTTAAGTATGAACACAGACACTCATACACACAATGCTTACTAACCCTTACACAAACTCAGTGCTTACTTTCCTGTTTTCCATGCAAGGAAGGGCTGCTAAATACAACCAACACATTTCAGTGATTAAAGTGAGCCAAATGAGAGATGTAATAAATTCTCTATTTTCCTATGCAACTTAAAGCAATGTTTTAAATTCACCGAGCAAGCAGGTAAGTTCATCTGACCATTTGCCTTACAATCTAACGCAGTAATCATTAAACTGTCAACGGACATACTGCTGCAATATTTGATGCAGTAATTTGAAATAGCATTTTAGCAAAAATCACAACCAGATACATTTCCTCTTGCAAGAAAAGCAGCTTTTAACAGAAGCCTTTACAGCTTTAATAAAATTATTGACTTGCTCTAATTCCATTTCAGGAAGGTTGTGAGGAAACCATAAATATGTAGAATTGAAGCAGAGATGCTGGTTTAAATTTAATTTCAGAAAGTATTTTCAAATTATCAATAACCTGGTTTGCATTGTAAATAGTAAATGTGCTAATGCCATGCTTATTTAGAAATCATTTTAAACTGCATTTATTGATAACTGAATTAGAACTCAAATAACATATTACCCAATAGTCTCAAAACATTTAATTTAATATGGGGTGTAGCAGATTCTGATAGGCCTTGGGAACCCGGCTAATGATTAATGAGGTCACCACTTAGCACCCCCAGGAAGAGAAAGCTGCATTTTAACGTCCCTGTGCGAAGATTTGCTGCTTACTTTTCTTTAATCAGGAAAGGGTATATGTATAACTTTTAGGTTTCACTAGTGCTAATAAAACCCGGTTAAAATGATCTGCTGAGGGTGTCTTTTACACTTTCTTTTATGTCCCCAGGGCAGTTAATGAGCTCTTTCGGTCGAATTTAACATCTTTTCCAGGGATAGGGAGTAATGCCCACGACAGGTTCCAGGTTCGGAGGTGGGATTAGATTCTCTCGCAGTGAAAACAGTTTACGGCCAAGGAAAGGGGGATGAGGTGGCTAATGGTGACACTGGTCTGATTTACTTCTGTATCGATGGAAATGGTAATGCAGGCATTGTTTGAGGGCGCTCCAGGAACCATTGTTCTAGAGCCAGAACTCAGAACTACTTGTTAAATGTTTGAAAATGTGGTTGTCTAGGTAGGGGCTCCAAGAGGCTCCTCCAAAATGGAATCAAAGGTTTAAAAAGTTACTATCATTAAGGACACGCCGAGCCTGCGGGTTTACGTTCTGGGTGTCTGCCCCAGGGATGGGCGAGTAGGGGGCCTGCCTTCCCTCCCGCGGGGCCCGCGCGGCTGGCCTCTTACCGGGACGTCCTCGATGGCGTGAGGTAAGGAGTGGATCGAGAGGTCTCCGAGTCCTGAGCCGAGCCCGTGTGGGCCGTGCAGGAGATCCTCGTGCCGCCTGTAGTCCCTGCGAGGATCCAGGCCCGACAGCTGGTGAGGCAGCCCCCGGTGCGTGTGCAAGAGCCCAGACTCCTGGCTCTGCCTCTGGCCGGGCCAGCCCGGGTGCTGCGGCTGCGGCTGGGCGTGCAAGGGGTTCAGGCTGTAGGGGTCGTTGACGTGGGAGTAAGGATCTTGCGACTGGGGGTAGATAGGCTGGTAGGGAGGGGGGAAATAAGGGGGCTG
>NW_006159506.1:3563524-3565770 GCF_000334495.1 Tupaia belangeri chinensis | reverse complement strand
GGTATGTAGATTGGCCTACAGTGCCCAGCTGGGGCAAGCGCGCCGTCCCGTTGCTGGCGCCGTCATGACGGTCCTAGAAAGCGAGAGGAAGGAGAAAAGAAAATCAGGCGTGGCGTGGCAGCCATTCACCCCAAAAGCACTGTCAAACCTGCGTGGGAAATCGCTTTTCCCCATCCGGAAAAATACCAGCCCCAAGTTGTTCACTATGGACAATACCCGAGAAGTTAAACAGGCCCTTCCCAAAAAACGCAGAGGAATTAGATCATGTGAACGTGGGAGCACAAGGCACTCTCCTTAAGCGTTTCTTTCAAAGGGTAGTGGGTGGTGGAAAAGGGTCTCTTGGAATACAGCCCGTTAAACTGCAGCGTGAAACGTCCCTGCAGCAACATTTAAAACCCTACTCAATATTAAACAGCGTAAGCGGCCTTTTCTTTTTCCGAGACTTGAACCTGTCTGCCCCCGCGTTATTGTTGACTCCCTTCCATTTATTTGGAAGAAAAAAAACCCATCATAAATACTCAAAGACTCTGGCCATTCCAGGATAATTTAAATAGAAACCAATTTGGCAGAGGGGCAGTAACGGAAGCACACGTTTAAATGACCAGCCTAAACAAGGACCAGGGGTCTGTCTTTTCTGCTTCCTCAGACGCTTTTTTGCCCCCCGGACAGGGTCGATTTATGATATGGATGGGGGAAATGGGGACTTCAAGTCACGGTTTAAAATAGATTCAGCCTTACAGGATTTAAAAGAGAGAGGTGCACCCCGGGGCGGAGGCCCCCCGCCCCTTTCACCCCAGCCCAAAGGGCAAAAGAAACGCCTGACTTTATGTTCCTCTTTTGCAATTCGCTTGCAAAACACGCGAACGGAGTTGATTCCAGGGACTGTGAACCCGTGAAGGTTCAGCTGCAGGCCCCGAGGGTAGGGGGCACACAGGGCTGCGTTTTTCCCTGCCAACAGATTAAGCATCAAATGTGGAGAACATCTCAACAACCAGTGAAGACGCAAGGAAATACAGATGGACCGTGGCGAGCCGCACGCCTCGGGAAGCAGCGGCGAGGTAGGTCGGCGTGCGTGGAGAGGTCGAGCGGGGGCGGGGATAGGTGGCAATGCATTGGATTGAGGGATGGAAAAGAACGACGAAGAGGAGGAAAGGAGGGGGATGCAAATGGAGCGGGTGTCCAGAAGGAAACCTGGGCGTGAAACCCCAAGTCTCCGCCAGGTTCGCGGCACCCGATTTCCAGACTATAGAATTCCTAAGGAAAGAGGGATGGGGGGAGGGAGGGACTCACCATAGCTGAAAAACTGTGAACTAACATCTGCGAAGAGTCTGGGGTAACGAGTCAGGGTGGAAAAACAAAAACAAAAACAAGCAAGCCTGGAGCGCCCGGCTGCCCCGCCGCCCGAGCGCGCCCCACACAAAAGGCGCCGAGAACCCTGCGCCACCCGGGACTCCGGTCACCACGCCGACGCTCCCTGGAGCGCGGGAACCTCGCTCGGATCCATCCGAACTTGAACCACCGATTCGCGCGGCGCCTTCAGCTGGTGGAGCCCCCGGTCTCTATCCTGCCGTGATCGGTTATGATTCAAAGTTCTTTAAAAATGAAAAAAGAAAAAAAAACAAAAAAAAGGAAAAAGGAAAAAAAAAAAAAACCACCGTGTATGTGAGTGTGCGTGTGTGCGCGCGTGAGTGTTCCTTAATCCGTGTCTGTCCCTCTTTTCTTAGCGGCGGCTTCGCTTGAGCTTCTAATAACCGCGCTGGCCAGCGTTCCTGGAGCCTCCTAATAGCAGATATTCATGACTATTAATATTACACGAATACTTAATAAGGGAAGAATGCCTGGAAATCGAGCGTGAAGCGGAGAGGCAACTCGCTCCGGAGCCGGCTCTCAATGCAGTCCATTGACGGGAGTCTCAGTGTAGCAAATCGGAGGTGGGGAGAGGGAGCGCGAGAGACAAAAAGCGGGCGACAGAGGGAGCGGGCGAGCGCGCGGGGGGCCGCGGCGCGGCGTCTGGCGAATCACAGGGAAGGGGCAACATTTTAAAAGGTTGCAGGGCATGCAAAAGTGAAAGAGAAAGAGGGAGCGAGGGAGAGCGAGGGCGAGCGCGGAGAGAGGGAGAATGTGTCTGCGTGCGTGTGTGAGAAAGAAAGTGTGGGCGAGAGCGAAGCCGGGAGTGGGGAGAGGGGAGGGAGGGAAGGAGGGAGAGTCGGGGAGGAGGGAGGGGGAGGGGGCCGAGCGGGAGCGCA
>NW_006159506.1:3562233-3563138 GCF_000334495.1 Tupaia belangeri chinensis | reverse complement strand
CTAAACTCCTCAAACCCGTTCGACTGGCTGGGCCGCTCCCGCCCGACGCCCCCTTAGATGACAGGGCTAGCTCTCCCGGCGCGCCACCACTGCCAGTCGGCCCGCCGGGTTGTCAGAACACGCGGCACCTCGCCTGCTGCGTGTCCCTGCAGAGCCCGGGCATAATCAGACAGCCCCAAGCCGCCTCGGAAACCCGCAGTCCCTGCTCGGGCGCTCGTCCCAAGCCGCCAAAGTTGCTGAAACTGCCTAGACTTGATCTATTCCCTGCCTCCTGTTTCCCATCCTTTTTTTCTTTTCTTTTTTTCCCGCCTCATTCACTCGCACCCGCACAAGATCCTTCTAGGGGTGCAAGTCAACCCCAGTCTCTTGCCCTCCGCGCCCAGAACCACGCAAGGTTCGGACCCTCCCGCCGACGGCGCTAGCTGGCCCCTGGAGCTGGCATTTCGGCCTCCGGGAAGTGAACAGCCCGGGTCTGGGGCCAGAGCCCAGACGCGCACACTGTTTTGTCCTAGGAGGTCGAGGGGCTGGGTTCCTCCCCGACCTTCTCGCAAAGGGACCCCAGCACTTCAGCTCCAAAAACAAAGCGACCGGTCTGACGCCAGGCCACTGAGCCCCTCCCCACGCGCGACAGGAGCTCCCAGGGAAGCGCCGCTACCCATGGGGTGTCACCCCGTGCCCCATCCACTGGGGTGTGGTGGGGAGGCGGATGGGGAGGAGGAAGTCTGAAAGGAGAGCAATTTTAAATAGTCTTCCCAAGGAAAAAGGAGGGAGAAGTGACAGATCGTCCACATAAACCCAGTTTCTGTGAGTGAACACAGACCGGCTCACAGACCTCTACTCGCCATCTCAGCTTCAAACAGCAAAAAAAAAAAAAAAAAAAAAAAACAGGACTGAACACCATATAT
>NW_006159506.1:3560675-3562012 GCF_000334495.1 Tupaia belangeri chinensis | reverse complement strand
TATATTTAAAAAAAAAAAAAAAAAAAAAAAAAAAAAAAAAGTTAAAAAAAAAAAAGTCAGGACTGACACCTATTTATTTAGGCAATCCCTGGCCTTCCCGTCGCGCCCTGTTCTGGATTCATTTCCAGGGGAAGGGTCGGGGAGGTTGAGGCAGCGGCAGCCGGGAGGGCTACAGTGCCTCCTGCGGACCGAGCGGTCGCGCTCGGGCCTTTCTGGCTGCCCGGAGAAGTTAGGCTCCGCAGATCCTGGGCTTTAAAACGGTTCCAGAGTGGCGTGTTCTGTCCGCTCCCAGCACCAAAAGTGACCGGCATCCGCACCAAGATTCCCACGGTCGCGCAGCCGACCTCCCTGCCGGTATTCCAGGACCAGGCGGCCACCCGGCTCCGCTCAGCGTCCCCTCCCCTTGGGGTCTGCCCACCCCGTAGCTCAGGGGAAAAAGCTGCTTAGAACTTCCTGAAACACAGCGGGTCTGGAGCGAGCCCCGAAGTCGGGACGGGGGCTCCCAAGTTGAACACGCTTACAGGGAGGTGCGACCCAGCCCAGAGAAGTGTGCGGGACCTTCCCGGAATCCGACCAGAGCACCTCTTTAAAAAGGGAGGAGGTGGGAAAGAATGAATGAATCAAAGAAGGGGTGTTAAGGATCAGAGAGGAAGCTGGAGGGAAGGGGCATTTCATTTTCCTTTCTCTTCCCGGCGACTCGGGCCTCCGCTGGAGTCACGCGGACTGCACGGGCGTGTGCCCAATCGCCAACAATTGCTTCAAAACCCCACGCTCGACTCTTCGCCCCACTCTTAGCTGCGGCCAAAATCGGTCAGAAAAGAGGGTAAAAGCGAGACACCGGCTTTGAAGGAGGCAGACGAAAGAAAGGAGCGTCCACGTTCTCCCTCTGCAGCGTCTCCCCGGTTCTTCGGGCGCATCCGAGGGGCGGGCGCTGCGCTGGGGAAAGTTTGTCGCGCCCGCATTTCGCAGCGGGCTGCAGGGAGAGGAGGAGGAGAGAGAGGGAGGGTCGAGCTCGGAGCCTGTCGCCGCAAGGATGACTGAGCCGGCGCCGCGCTTACCTCGCAGTCTTCGTACTTGATATTATCCGTCAGTTTCCAAAGCATTTTCATGGATCGGCGTGAACGGATTTGCCCCTCTCCGCCTCGCACCCAAGTAGAGCTACTCTCTGGGTAAGCGCAAAGTGCCGGCTGCCGGCGGTGAGCGCAGGAGGAGGAGGAGGGCGAGGAGGAGGAGGAGGAGGAGGGCGAGGAGGAGGAGGGCAAGGAGGAGGAGGAGGAGAAGGGCGAGGAGGAGGAGGGCGAGGAGGAGAAGGGCGAGGAGGAGGAGAGCAGGGAAAG
>NW_006159506.1:3558551-3560643 GCF_000334495.1 Tupaia belangeri chinensis | reverse complement strand
CTAATGTTAGAAACTTTTCCCTTTTCCAGCTCTTTACCAACAGCCTAATCGCCTCATTAGCATATCAACAATAGTCCAATTGCTCGCCAGTACCGCGATCCGCCGCCGGCCGCTGCGACCCAGGTATAAAGGCCTCTCCAAGCCGCGAACTTGCTCCTAGAGCGCGCGCCAGCCTTCTAGGCGACGAAAGCTACCAGCGCTCCACCGCGCGCCCCAGCCCCAGAGCCCCCCACCGCCAACGCAGTTCCACCCCACTCTCCTTCCTCTCTCTCTCAGGGCTTCGTCCTCGCCAGAGATGCCCTCTACCAAGAGCGCTGCTCAGGGTTCCAGACGCCGTCCCTGGGGCCCCGGGTTCCAGCCCCGCTCCGCCAGCCCTGCTGTCACTATCCGAGCTGCCCTTTCGGCCTGGTCCAATTTTATTAGAAATCATTATCCCTTTCGCAATTAAACATAATCACCAGACCAAGACCAGCGAAGTCACTCCAGGATTTTTGGCCAACGGGACATCGCCTCCACTCCGACAGCCACCCCCCTAGGCCTCAGCACCTCGGGAGTTTTATAGCTTTTGCGCTTTCCCCCAGGTTGGAGATTTTGCCAACAGCTTCATCGTTGGACTGAGGTTTGCGATTCCTTAATTACCGCATGTAAAATAAAAGTTGTACCCTGAAGAGGTTACTTGACAGCTCCAGGGGTTAAATGATTTTCCTCCCGTTTATATGAAACTAAGGCCCGCTTGTTTATTTCACCTGGTGTTCGGGCTTCAGTTTCCTAGGTGTGAGGTGGACCAGAATACAGAACTCCTATGGAGACCGCCCAGCTGCCTCTGGAATTGAGTCTGGAGTTGAGCTGACACACAGACATGTGTGCGCCTACGAGCCTAGATACCGTGTTTTGCATGCAACAAAATAAATCAGTGGGAACCAACTCTTCGCTGTGCTAATCTGCTCCAGTTTTCCCAAGATTCCCCTTTTTAATTAAAGCAGGGAGAGTTCCTTTATGACTTGGTGATGTTACTAACACAGCCGCACTCTCAGCACAGTGCCGGCCGGCCGCGGGGAACCCAAGACCAGGGAGCCTCTCCTGCCCAGGCTGGCCAGTTCGGGCTCTCCCACTGCACACAAGGGCCAGCTTCCTTCCCTGGGGCTTTTCCCCTCCTCTTCTGTTTTAGTAACCTTTTTTTTTTTTTTTTAAGCAAGAAAGAAAAAAGAAGACCTAATGTGATACTTTGAAATAGAATGATTATTGTCTCTGGTTAAACTTCTTTGTCCTCCACAAAAAAGTTTGTGTGTGTGTGTTTTTCTTCCTGTTAAATGCTGCACGTTCCCTAACAATAGTAGGTCTGATCCCAGAGTGGCCCTAGTAAGGATCTTTGACTCATCTGGGCCCGTTTCTCACCTATCTCCAAGGGGGTAGAAGCTCTTGGAAATCCCAGCTTTCCCTAACAGGTGGAAAGCAGGGAAGAGGAGGGAGGAATCCCATGCAAAGAGCCAGAAGAGCAATTTCTCTGTAGACAACCTTGGCAAACTCTCCCCCAAGTCAAGTAGAGTAGGCCAGAGGCACCCCCAAAAGCTGGGGAGAAGTCTAGATCTGGGGAGGAGTGCAGAGCCAGAGAGGTCCCCCAGCAGTTCAGGACATCACACTCTCACACCCCCTTCCCCACCTGAATACCAGCACAACCTCTGGGCTGAACCAGGCTTGAAGCTTGGCATGGAATTCCTGCTCCCAAAATGGTCAACTCCCAGGGCTAGGCGCTGTTGGCTGCCTCAGAGTTTGCAGCCCGGCACAATGGCTCCAATTTAGGAGCTAGGAGCGCCAGTATCTTAGCGTGTGACCTGTAGGCCAAACGTGAGGCCTGAGAGCCTGGGTTTGTACACCCTGCAGCTGTTCCCACAAAGTGCTTAAGAACACTCTAAGTTTCACTTTCTTTCGTTTTGTGGGCTGGGGAAAGCATTGAAGGCTCTCCATCCAATCCCACCTCCACCCACCCCCAACTATGTCCCAGTCGCCTGCTGCTCTGCGGGGGACAGATCTCGAGTCCCCGCACCCGCCGCTGTGGCTGGCTAAACGTTCTGTTCCCCCCCCCGGGGCCCGC
>NW_006159506.1:3556590-3558450 GCF_000334495.1 Tupaia belangeri chinensis | reverse complement strand
GGGCGTCCTCACCAAGAAAAGCCGCTTCATTGCAAGTCAATGCACCGGCCGCGCCGGGACCCCGGGATAGCAGCGCCTAGCCTGGGGTTAGGGGCTGGGAATTACGACCCGACCTGGGGGCGCCGGGAGGACGACTGGGGAAAAAGTGAACGCCGGATGATAGAGACCGAGAGGAACAAAGACAAAGAGCGAGGGCCCAAATTAACTCAATTCTCTCTTGTTGTCAAAGCCGGCCCAGTGGCACCCAACAGGCCAGTCCTGGTGGATCCTGTCCCCTCGGTCCCAAATCTGCACATCCCCCAGAGATCCAGGCCTCCAGCCCCTGTTCGAACTAAGCGCCGCCGGAATCAGACCCGAGGTTCCCTCCTTCCCGCTTCCGCCTGCAAGTCCCTGCTTCCAAACCTTAGACCGACCCACAAGAGGCCCAGCTCCAGACCCACCGCAATTGCAAGGCGGTGCCTTCTCACAACCTGGGAATTCTGCAGTGAAGTTCGCCAGGATTTAAGAGAGAAAAACCCAAAAACACCTCTGCTGAAGGACTCCTCCCATCGTTCGTCCCCAGAGCCGGAAGGGCTTGAGCTCAGGGGGTGGGGAAGCAGAGGGGTGGATTCTCTGGATTTGTATTTGCTATAGAATTTTCATCCTTAAACCACAAAGTTAGTCTAACCTTGGGGATACACTTGCATTTAGTGAGATTGAACTGGGGTAGGGGGGTAATAAAACTATTAAGTACATGAAAAATATAAAATGCACAACGCCTTCCCGGCGTCTCCAACTCCAGGGTGCATACTGGAGATGGGACTTCTCTAAGCTTTACTTTTTGACGGCCTAAATCAGAAAGAAGTCCGAGAATCTGCCCCAGGAAGAGCAGGGCCCCCACTTTTTCCTTGGGAAGGTCGGGACCTGTGGGTGGAAGCTCTGGGCTCTCGGGGAATCTCGCCTTCACCAGGCCTGGCTTGGGCAAAAACGGCCTGCAGTTCTAATTATGAAAGCGGCGCAAGGAGGAAGCTGCTACCCTCGCACACCTGGCTGGACCCACTCTGTTTCCCGTAGAAAAACGTCCGAAAGTTGGAAACGGAGCGCTGGGCGAATATTCCGTGGCCAGGGTCAGGGCGTGGGTCGAGGAGGAGCAGGATTCGCTCCTAGCCGGCCTTATGGTGCCCACGGCCTAGTCGGGCCAAGTTTGGCGGGCATTAGAGTTTGGAGAAATTCGCAGTCCCTGCTCATCACCGCACTCCCGTTCTTTTACTCCCCTTCGGTAGCCCAAGCGACAAGAACCCACTTGGGGGTGGGGGAGCGGTGAGGGGGAGAAGGCTGAGCAAGTAGTTAAACTTTGGACAAACTCTCTTAAGTGTCTTCCAAAAGAACAAGCTCGCTCCGGCGACCCGCCTTCGGACCCTTTTGCATTCTCCACACACGCTCCATGTCCCCAAAGTGCGGGGACACTCAGAGAGACAGGTGCATCAGAACCCCACCCCAACGCGCAGTCCTGGGGTCTAGAGCGAAGCCCAAGGCGCGGTGAGCTGGGAACCCTCACCAGGGCTCAGCACCACCCCAGGCCTGAGCCCTCCCCCTCTCCTGAATTAGTCATCTACCCAAGTTTCTGCTTGGGGTGGGGGTGGGGGAGTGGGGGAAATAGCAGTAGCACCAACCGCAAGTGACCCCCCGGGGCCACCTGTGGAGCGTGCGCCGGACTTTCCCCGCCGCCTAGCCCCGCGGGCGGCGCGCTCTGCCCCCAGCGCCGCGGCCGCCGCCTGCGCCCGTTTTTCCTGTCTTCTCGCTCTCCTGGGAGCACTCCTGGGCGCTGCCAGGCGCGCCTCACCTACGACTCCCCTGCCCTGGGCCACTGTGTTTCCTCTC
>NW_006159506.1:3535715-3555957 GCF_000334495.1 Tupaia belangeri chinensis | reverse complement strand
ATGGCCCTCCCAGCCCGGCCCGGCGCTCCTAGCGACAGATCCCCGCCGGGCAGAGGCTGGAGGGCTCGGCCGGGCCCGCTCCTTGGAATCGCTTAGGCAAATTCTTCTTTTTACCTGCTCTCCAACATCTCACCTGGTCATAAAGAGCTGGGTTACTACCTGCCGACGCATGCGCGCTGGCCCAGGAATTCACTCCGCCAGCCCCAGTCCCGGCACCTCGCGGAGCTGACCTGGGAAGTGATGGATTTATAGCTGAGGCAATCTCGCCATCAGCTCCAGCTTTTCCCGACAGCCCCAACCCGCTTTCCCGGTCCCAGGCCTGGAACCGAAGTTGCCGGGGTGTGCAGGGCAAGACGCGAGTGCGACTGAGTGTTTTCACACCTCAGTGCTGGGGCATCTGCCGGCTCATCGCAGGGCTGCGGCTCTTATTAATACTTTGGGGTTGGGGGAGCCTGCGTCACCAAGTGGGCGTTGAGGTGAAGGGGGCAAGACCTGGACCAAGGGTGAGGCAGAGAGAATTTGGACACCTGGACGCACGAGGTGCGTCCCAAGAGACTCAGCGTATCCGGATCTGAGACCGATAACCTAGGGTCACATCACTGTAGGATTCCAGATCCAAGTATTACTCAACCGATGAGGACACTGGAGATTCTGTTTCATTTCAGGACTCTACATTGATTCTTTCACCTCAGAGAGCAAAACAAAGCTTTCTTGCACATTCTTGCAATGAACATTTCCATAAAAAGTCCACTTTCTCTTCTCATTCTTACAAGACCTGCCCCTTCCCTATTCCTCCATGGTATCCCAGTTCTTTATCATTATTATTGTTAAGAACTTCTTTTCAAAGTTTTAGAACTAGTTCTTAAATTTTACGTTTTCTTATGATTCAGTTTTACAAGAGGGAGAGTGTGAAAATCAGCTGCCAAGTCTGGGACTTGAACTCTGGTCAGCCATGTGGGAAGCCAGTGCCTTAACCACCACACCACTGACCAGTGGCGTCTTTAAAAACTTTTTTAAAGGAAGAGTGGGGGTGTTGGTGGCTCAGGCATAGGCGACTGAAGTTTGGGTTCCCTTTCCCATGATAGATAAAATCACTCCTGTGAGTTCACCTGGCTTCTAATTAGGGGGGAACTTTAAGAGAAGCCACAGGATTTGGGGCTCCAGAGAAGGTCACACCCATCAGGAACCACACCTGGCCAGGAGGGAGCCCAAGGTGAGGAGATTCACCTGGGGTCCGCTCACCCAGCATCTGCATCAGCCCCATTCTGGAGGACAGGAAGAGAGGGACAGGGTTGTCTGGCTTGGGCCTGGGGCACCTGGAACAGGCCCAGTTACTCTCCTGGACTTCCAGACAGACAGAAGAGGTTTCAAATCCTCTTCTCTGACTTGTCAGGAAAATACATGCAAAAGGTCAGCTCCACAATGTGCCCTAGAGAATGCATGTCCCCCACACCAAAACCTCCCCTTTCTAATCCTGTGCCTGAGCCTACAATTCTGACGGCCTGCCCAGAGGCTGTGCGCCTTCTCCTCTTTCCAGGGGTAGTGTGGTGGAGTCGCTGTGTCGCTTTGGCATTTTAATGGTTCTTGGGCGGCAGGACTTCCGTCCAGTGCGGATTCTCAGTAGATTTTAACTTTCTTGGACCTGCTTTAGATCCTTGCTTGACAAGTTTGGGTTGTGTTTGTGCCTGGTTTTTTTTTTGGTCTTTGTTTTTCCTTGTGTTTGTCTGCTTGCTTTGTTTTGCGTTGGTGAGAACTTAAGGTAACTAAATGGCGTTTTAAACTTTAGCTCTATGCTGCAGCTTCCACTGTTTCTTCCAGACTGTCTCTAGAGTGTCGAAACCTCGTTTTTTCCCAATGGAGGAGGGAGCGCCTGCAGCTCTCCAGAATTCCGATGGGGGGTGCTGTGCTCTCTCTCAAACATTCAAACATGGGCAGTGGTTTCAGGTCGTGACAGCTGCGCCTTTCCCTTCCCGCATGCATGGAAAGTGAACTTTAGATGACTTCCCACCCTGCTGGTGGGCCAGGCTGAGCCCAGGAAGAGCAAACAAGCCAACATGTGCCAGGGCAGGGATGGTGGACAAGGGGCACTCTCTATCCTCTGTATTTGGGGGTGGGGTAGGGTGCAGGAACAGGGAGGCAGAGCAGCCAATGGGGTGAAGCGCCACACCAAGTCCTCACAGGACGCTGGGTGAGTGGACAAGGCAGCTGGAAGGGGGACAGCTTGAGTGCTGGGAGAGAGGGCCTTCAGGTTGGTTCATGTGCTAGGGAGAGGGGGCAGGTAGGAATTCCGAGCAGCCCTGAGCTGGAATGATCTAAGCTCAAAGAAAAACCACTTGGAGTCCACTCCGGCTCTACCGTTTATATCCACGAACCTGTGAGGCCTTGGATAAGTGACTCCAAGAGTCTGAATCACAGCCTCCTCATTTGTCAAGTGGGCCATAGGTAAGGTGAGAGAATGGTCTGCAAGTTGCTCGGCCAGACAGGCCACGTGCACTCAAGAAAGGCTGTCCTGGGTCCAGACGCCCACCGCCACCACTCCCAATGTGGATTCATGGTACCCAAGACCCATTAATTCAAGATAATGTCAGCGACAGGCATTGCCCCTTCCACAGACACACGGCCGCCATCCTGCCACGATACTGTGGCCAACCGCATCTCCTGCGACACCCTCCACAAAGCCCTCCTCTAGCCAGATCTGGGCTCCTGCTTTTGCTCCCCAAACAGTCGCTTCCCTCCTCTAAGCCTTTCCCTAGCACCTCCTCCCCGACAGCTCCTTCCGGGAGGAACCCAGGGTGGAACCCAGCTGCCTCCGGGAAGGAACCAGGATGGACAGAAAAGAGGGTGCCTCCCAGCATCACCCCAATCAGTCCTTTTGGAGAACCAGCTGCACCCAGGCTCTGGGCAGGCCCAAGGCTACCAGCTGCCCTTGGCGACCTGCTCCTACACCCACACAACCTCCAAAAGTGCGGCCTAGGGCTTCTTTGGAACCAGAGAGACCTGCGGGCTTTTTTGTTGGAACAAGGGTGGGACCGCAGGAGCCATGGTGGTGAAGCAGGTTCTGCAGCTAAGGAGGCCTGGGACTGAGGCCCGATCCAAACTTTCTCAGGGCTGGAGGCCTGAGCAGTGGGAAGGGGCGGTGACCTGTGTCAGATTGCTGGAGCTCCAGGCTTCAGGGAGTGCTGAGCGCAGGCCTGAGGCCTGTAGCACCAGATATGGAAGAGGAATCCATCTTTCCCCATAACTGTCCTCCCAGCCAGTGGTAAGGTAAGCTTCTCTCCGTTAGAATTAGGCTCTGCTGGAATCTCATTTTCACCCCACCCCAGACCCTTGAGAAGTCTTCCCACCCTTTCATTCACATCAAGCCTAGTGCCAGCAGGCTGCTGTCCCTGGATCCTCAAAGGCATTGGGAAATCTAGACCCAAGTGTGAGCGATGAGCTAGAAAGTTCACTCCTGCTATGGCCTCCGCTTTCTGCTCTATTTCCCTAGGGGAGGTCCTGAATCACAGCGGGACCGAGTGAGTGCTTGCTGTAGTCCAGCCTCTTCCCAGGGGTTGACCTGGACTTGGGGCCACCAGAGAAAGCCTAACACAATGTGGGTTCTTTCTTGGGTCCTTGGCGTGGTAAGCTGGCCCTGAAGGTCTGAGTTAGGAAGGGAGAAGTTTATGCTACTCAAAGAAAAAGGTGAGAATTAGTGATATCTTGGCACAAGGGGTCAGACCTGAAGTCCCCTGGAGGAATCCTCAAGGGTGCAAAAGCTTCTGGGCTCTCCAATTGGATTAGGGCAAAGGAATAGGATTATTAGTACCCACGGGAGGAGAAAGGAGCCAGACCTCTTTCCAAAGGTGCTCAGGGGGCAGGAGGGAGAGTGCGGAAGGGAGGACACGCGACCCTGACATGTCGTCCCCTGTCTGAAGTGTCCCCTGAGACACCCCGGTTGTGCATTTGCTACCGAGAGTGGTAGACCCAGGAGGCCCAAGCTGAGCAGCTAGTGGGGCGGCAACAGAGGAGGAGCACTTTCAAATTCCCTGGAGGCCAGAGGAGTGCGGTCGCTGCTCCAGCGTGCCCCTCCACGCGTGGCCTCGGGGCCCTCCGGGCCTTAGGCGACAGGTGCAGCGGCTGTCCCGGCCGCCCGCTGTGCCAGGGCGGCCGCCGCGCACTGGTGCGGAACCACTATCGGACGAGTTTGCGCTTCTGTTTACAAAGCAATCCTGCCATCAAAAGAGGAACAAAATCACCACTTATCACACCCTGTCATAAAGTAATCTGCCCGGGAGGGAAACCCCAGCGCAGAACCGCGCGGAGTGTGAGGACGGGCGGAGGGAACCGAGGAAAGGGGACTCTCCCGGCTCTTCTGAAGACGAAGCCGCTTGGACACATCGTGTTCGGACAGGTCCGGAAAGACAGAGGGTCCCTGAGCTTTGGAGCGGGCTGTGACCCGGCCTGGGACTGGGCCTGGCAGAGGGAAGACTCGCTCTCCTGTCTCTGTGGAATGGGCCCATCTGCATGCCCGCTCGGACATTCACTTTCTAGGGTCTTTGAAGACGCTCCACAGCGCCCCTCGGGCAAGTGGATGGGCAGAAAGGGGAAGTGGGAGCGCAAGCTATTGGAAACCGAGGCCCCCTTTTAGCGTCTTTGGCCTCTGGGGCCGGGAGAGAATTCCTGAGCAGTCGTGGAGGGTTCAACTCCCTCTAAGCCTCCCTCTAATCCCTGTCCCTCCTCCCCAACGCACCCTGCACTTATCCCCAGAGGGGTGGTGGTTAAGGACACGGGGCAGTACCAAGTGACAAAGAAGTGGTGCCGCAACCCAGAAGAGGCAGAAGGGGGACCCCCAGTATCATTTCCTTCCCAGTTCTGCCTGCCTGGGGTGCCCTGAGAAGTACCTTAGACAGCCAAATCCGTGCAGGGCAGCCTGCCTGGAGGAGTACGGTGCTTCTTCTGCAGTAGTTGCCTATGGAAAGGGTGAAGGAAATGAGCCCCCCGCCCCCCAGTTCAGTGTTGGCTTTGAAGATTTTACTTTGCTGTTCTTAGCTCCACAGTCACTCACCACTTAATGCAACCACAACGTGAGTCTGAACCTGAGTGGTCCTGAATCTCATCTTGCTCCCCGGTCCCTGTGCCGCATCCCCGTCTCCTCCCCTCCCCCCCAATTTCTCCTGCAGCAGGTCAACATTTGGTGAGTTTGGACACAAGTGTATGATGGGCCTGGTTTGGGGACTCTGGGTCTCATAACTCCAGCCAGAAAAGTCTGCACTCACTCACTTTTTTTTTTTTTTTACTAGAGGTTTCACTATAGGGCACGTGAGCTTGCCAGACAGACAGAGAGAGACAGAGAGACAGAAAGCGAAAAATCACCTCCCGGGGCGGGATGGTCATGCCACAATCCCTTCTCCTCCATTCTCCTCTTGAGATTTTGGGCATGCATGCACACGCACCCGTGAGTTTTAAGTCACCAGGTCCAGGACACGAACCGTGGTCGACTACGTGGGAGTCCAGTGACATAGCCATTACACTAACTGCTGGTCCTGTACACTCACTCATCTTGAGGAAGCAGTTGGCGCCTACTGACTACCTACCTAGAGATCCTGACCCAGGGTAGTTTCCAAAAGCCATGGCTTTACCCACACCCAGCAGGAAAAATTCTTGAGGTGAAATGATCACTTGGGGAGTCAGCAGGTGGCATAGTGGTTAAGCCCCTGGACTCCCACATGGCTGACTGTGGTTCGAGTCCCAGATCTGCAGCTTGAAACATCACACTGGGCACGTGTGTTGGCAGTGCACAAAATGAAGAAGGGATTGTGGTGTGGCCATCTCCTGGGGACGGGGGTGATTTCTCACTTTCACTGTCCTTGCGTCCCCTCTTTCTCTCCCCCTCTCTCTGGCCAGGACTCATGCCTTATGGCAAAAACCTTTAAAAAAAAATCACTTGCATTTATGAAGGATCTGGGGAAGAGGGTTTCAGCCTTGCAGTTTCTGCATGGCTGGCCAACGCAGGCAGTAGAGTCCTCCTTAAGTGACTGAGCGAAGTACTTGAAAGTTAAATGGTTATACTTCTAAACACTGGGAAGCTGGATCAGAAGCTTCAGCATCTCTCTGTGAGCAATGGAGGAAGGCCCCTGCCCCTTCTCCCCCTAGGAAACTTGCCTGAAGGCAATGGGTGACTCTCGTTTTTTTTCAAACTTTAATGGCTATTAGAATCACCTGGAAAGTTTTGCAGTCCTGATGTCCACGTGGCTCCCTAAGCCAATTAAATTTTAATTTCTGGAAGTAAGACCATGCCTAAATAGTTTCGAGGGTATCTTAGGTGGTGTCAATATGCAGCAAAATTTGAGAACCAATAGATTAGGACAGTGATTTTCAAAGTGTGGTCCAGGGACCAGCAGCATCAGCCTCACAGGGGGACTTGTTACTCACTTAAATTGTCCGATAAAACTTTGGTGGTCGGGCCCAGCCATGAGACTTTAACAAGCCCTCCCAGCAAAGCTGGTGCACGCTCAAATTTAGAAACCACTTAGGGAAATATGAACCCCTGTCTGAAGCAGTCTTGGCTATGGCAAAGCATAAATCTCTCAAGCAAAACTCTGTGCTTTCCAATTGCCCAGCTACACAGGAGCCTACGACCTAGCGTTTCCCGATCTCTCCGTGGGTTTGGCTGTTTTGCCGCTATACAGTTTAAGACCAATGGAGACTACCCGGGCAAGGAGGTGCTGAGTGGTCAAGGTGCCGGACATTCCCACAGAGCCCATGCGGTTCCAGTCCCGGACCTGGTGGCTTATTTTCTCACCTTCCCTCTCTCTGTGTGTCTCTCTCTGGTCAAATGAAAATAAATGAGTAAATACAAGGAAATAATTCTTTTAAAACATCTAGCCGAGCTTTGAGTAACAATAATAAAGTTTACTTGGGACCAGATGTAACTTTTTCTCCAGCTCTGGCCCCTCTCTTCTGCCTTCCCCCCTTGCATCCTCCGCGGAGTCTCGAGCTCCCAGGTGTGTGGGATCTACTCTCTGAAATCCGGAAACACAGAGGATTCTCCAGTTGCTGTGTGGGAAGGACTGAACTATCTGTTCTCCGCTCCATCCTACTCCTGAACTTGCTGGGCTACGTTTGCTGACCAGGTGCGCACTCAGTAGCCGCGCCCTCTTCCCCACTGGCAAGTTTCCTGTATTTGTACACCCAGGCCCCGGTCTGCCAAGTGGAGCCGCGTGGACGCCTTTTCCTGGAGCAGATGGCTCTGCGGGCAGCGATCCCGGCTTTACGCCCGGACCCAAGGCCAGGCTAGCTCCGGGTGCCCGGCTCCGCAGTTTGCGGTGGGGGCAGCCGGCTCTCGGCCCGTGATCTACAGAAGGCTGTGTGCCTGGGTGGGTCTGCTTTGCCTCGGGTGGGATCTGGTCACCATTCAGGACACAAGTAGCTTTGCCTGGAAATGGTGATACCTGGGCAAACAGGTGGGCAGCGCTAAGGGGCCGCGCGGGGCGGCGGACGAGCAATGCGCTCCGGCTCCGGTTGCCAGGGCCGCGGGAGTGGGGGACTCCGAGGCGGCCGGGCCGCGGAGGGAGGGGGTGCCGATGGGGCTCATTCTCATCCAGAGAGGCCGGTGGAGACAGAGAGTCTCCTAAATTGATGCAAGTCTCCTGAAAGTCTGGGCTGGATGCCTCGACACTTCCTACCTTGCAAAGGCCGAGCTGTCGCTGGGCTAGGTCCTAGCTCCTCGGTGCAGGTCCCTAAACGTTCGCCTCATTTCCCCGCTGCCTAGTGGGGTCCCGCTTCCTGGATAAATTCGGATCCGGCTCTGTTTACCGACGTTCTGTTTGTCTCGGTTGACTAATGGCGGGGAGAGCTGCAATGCGCTCCGAGATGTTCCCAACGATGCGTCACTTTCATTTAGAAATACAAGGTAAGGCCTTACGTTAAAAAGCGGAGACCCCTCGCTGGGCCTTTTCTGTATTCCTGGCCGGACCTACAGACTCCGGGTTCTACGGCTTTTCCTCGAGACCACAGATTGTAAAAGAATAAACTCCTCTTGCCATTTATAGCTGTCAAACTTCCACGTTTTAATAGCTAGTGATTTATTTTTTAGAGAGTTATTTAATTTTATTTATTCATTCATTTTTTAAACTTGAACAGAGAGGGACACTGAGAGAGAGAGAGAGAAAGTGAGAAAGTAAGCCACCAGATCTGGAACTCAAACCATGGTTGGCCATTGGGAGTGTCCAGTGCCTTAACCACCATTCCACCTGCTGGTCTCCTCTCTAGTGATTTTATTTTTAAAAAAGAATTCTTTTATTTCACTTTATTTACTTATTTATTTTTAATTTGAACAGAGAATGAAAGAGTGAAAGAGAGAGAGAGAAAGTGAAAAAGCAAGCCTCCAGGTCCAGGGCTCGAACCACAGTTGGCCATGTGGGAGTCCAGTTTCCTTAACCACCATGCTACCCTTTAGTGATTTGTTAACACTGGGGACTTACTACCATTGTACGGGATCCTGAAAAGATCGTCTATGGTAAATGTGCTGTGTCTATGTCTATTTGATACTAGTCCGGATTATTTGTCAAAGATCTCAAAATGACGGGTCAGCAACCTCTGGATTTCCAATCACCATTTTCAAACCACAGCAATGGGTGTATCTTGTTTCTCCAATCTGGAGAGATGTTTTGTGAACTCATTCCATCCTTTTGTCCAAAATAAAACAACGTTGAACATGGCCCTGGCATTGTTCTAATGGCATTTTTTTAAAAAAAGAATTATTTATTATCATCATTTTTCAATCTTTTTTTTGTTTGTTTGTTTGTTTGTTTTTTTAGAGGTTTTCGCTATAGGGCGCGTGTGCTCGCCAGACAGACAGAGAGAGACATAGAGACAAAAAGCGAGAAATCACCCCCCCCAGGGGGGATGGTCACGCTGCAATTCTTTCTCCACCATTCTCCTCTCGGGATCTTGGGCACGCACGCACACGCGCCCGGTGTGAGTTTTAAGCCACCGGGTCCGGGACATGAACTACGGTCGACTACGTGGGAGTCCAGCGACACAGCCATTACGCTAACTGCTGGTTCCCATCAGTTTTCAATCTTGACCAGAGAGAGAGAGAGAGAGCATGAGAGCAAGCCACCAGGTCCAGGACTCGAACCACGGTTGGGCATGTGAGAGTCCTGCACCTTTAACCACCATGCCACCTGCTGGCCTGGCAGTGTGTTTTTCTGTATGTATTTCAACATAGCCGATTGTATTGGAAATTGATGTTGATAATTAAATGAAACCAGGACACATATAATACGCTCTTCAAAAACTGACGTAGTTCATGTCACTCATCTGTTTCCAAACTCCAAATGTGGTCCTCGTGAATCTTACATTGTAAATGGTACAACTTTTCTAATTGGCTGATTTCAGCCATTCTGTTGTGAATAGGAAAACCATTCCATCTTCCTTTGAGGTGTGGGGCTGGGAGAATGCAGACGATGTTTTCTCTCTGAACTGTGATAGACAGCCAACACCAAAACCTGACAACTTAGATGCAGTTTCCATTTGTACCTTACTCGTCCCTTTGAGAATTCCTATTTAAAATATCAGAATTAGAGGCTACTAAGTAACTATGCTCTTGGGCTTAGATATTTTATAGCTAATTCTGAAAAACTGGTTTTCATTTGCTTCAGGATTTTTTTTTTTTCAGAAGTTTTGGTTATAGGGCACGTACCCTCGCCAGAAAGACGGAGAGAGACAGAGAGACAGAAAGCAAGAAATTACCCCCCAGGGGGGGGATAGCCATGCCACAATCCCTTCTCCTCCATTCTCCTCTCAGGATCTTGGGCATACATGCACACGCGCCCGGTGTGAATTTAAGCCACCCAATCCAGGACTTGGACTGTGGTCAACACATGTGAGTCCAGCGACTAGCCATTACACCAACTGCTGGTCCCTGCTTCAGGAATTTTTAAAGCCAAAGTATCTAACATACTAATTAGAACTAAAGACTCAGAAAATCCCATTTGACTACTTTTAATTTCTAATTATCTTTTTTTAAAGAATTATTTAATTTTATTTATTCATTTATTTATTTTGATTTGACAAGAAAGAGACACAGAGAGAGAGAGAGAGAGAGAAAGCCACTAGGTCCAGGACTTCAACCGTGGTCGGCCATGTAGGAATGTCCAGTGTCTTAACCACCACGTCACCGGCTGGTCCCAAATTTCTAATTATCTTAACATTTTTTTTAGTTTAAAAACTACAGTTGCTGGGGCCAGCAGGTGGCATGGTGGTTAGAGTGCTGAACTCTCACATGGCCAACCACAGTTTGAGTCCAGGATCCAGCAGCTTGGAACTCAAGCCAGGTTTATGTGCCTGTGTGCCCAAAATCCCAGGAGGAAAATGGAGGAGGAGTTGCAGCGTGGCCAAAACCCATGGAGGATGATTTCTCACTTTCTCTCTTTCCATCTCTCTCTGTGTCTCCTGCACGTACATGCACCCTATAGCAAAAAACCTGTCAACGAAATAAAACAAAGCAAACCCTCAAAACTGCAGAGGTCAAAAGGCAGCATGGTGATTAAGATGCTGGACTTCTACGTGGCTGACCATGGTTCGAGTCCAAGACCCAGTGGCTTGCAAATCACGCTGGGTACATGTGTATGCAAGCCCAAAACCCTGAGAGAAGAGAGGATTGTGTGTGACCACCCCCCCTGGGGGATGATGTCTCATTTTCCGTTTCTGTGTCTCGTTCCAGTGAGGGCATGGCCCTATGACAAAACAACAACAAACTTGCACAAAAACCCTCAAGTGTTCTGAATGAAGAATAAATACTTAGAATGTTTAGGAAAATATTTTCTCCTCACATTGTTGAGCACTCAAGCAAGTATCATATACAATTCAACTTCAGTGATACATATAAAATATACATAGTCAGTTAACATATTCTTATTGTGTTTAAACATTTATTTAAAGGAAGTATGTTACGTGGGTTGTCTGGTAGTGTAATGGTTAAAGTAGCTGAATCCCACACAGTTGACAAGAGGTTCAAATCCTGGACCCCCGTGGGCATATGCATACGTGCCCCAAATCCCTAGAGGAGAATGGAGGAGAAGGGATGGCAGTGTGGTCATCCCCAGGTAGGAGCATTTTCTCACTTTCCCTTTCTCTTTCTGACTATAGGAAGAGAAAAAAACTCTAGGACAGTAACATGACTTTAGCATCTTTTGTTCTCTTTTCTTTTACTACTAGAAAGAGAAGCTAAGAGAATGAAATCTTCAAACAATGGGATTTCCTTGGTCTTGGAAGTTCTAATGTGTTCCAATTGCCAACACTAGATACGAAAAATCGGACTCGTGATGTTTGAGATTCAATAGCGGCCTGGCTCAAACCTCCCAAAGAGAGGGAATTGAAATAAATAAATAAATAAATAAATAAATAAATAAATAAATAAATGAAGTTAAATAAAATAATTCTTTAAAAAGAAATATGCTTTTGATTAAAGAATGTTTGTAAACCTAAGCACTCATTTAAAGGGGTGGAAAATAAATATGATATTCTGTATTCCTTGTTAACTGCAGACAGTAAATGCCCAAGGTTGATGGAAATAATCTGTGAAACCTCAATTCTGGACCAAGCTAGAAAAATGGCAATCAGGTTTACTTGTGGAGGTTTCCTTCATAAGTGTTTCCCATAAAGAAATGCCAACTTCACTAAAAGCCACAAGAAAACCAGAGATATAAATATATATATATATATATATGTAGCCAGAATACGCCTATGATTAGTTACCTGGGACTTTACTGTGTCTGGAACAGCTTGAACACAGGCCGGATATTTTCTGTCACTAAAATTCTACAAGAACTCCATTTTTAGTATTTATATTGTGGTAGTTTCATTTTTATCTTTCACTAGATTAATGAAGCACTTTTTTTTTTTTAAAGAATGATTTTGTTTTACTTTATTTATTTATTTACTTATTTTTTAATTTGACCAACGAGGAACAGAGTGAGAGAAAGTGAGAAAGCAAGCTGCCAGGTCTGGGACTAGAACCAGAGTTGGCCGTGTGGAAGTCCAACAGCCCTAACCACCATGCTACCTGCAGACCCCTTAAGGAAGCTTCTTATAGGATTGTTCTGCTTCTTCAAACCCACAGGTGGTAAGAAGGAAAGGAGGAATAATACTGTAGAAATCATTATTTGACTGGACGTCATTAGGACATAAGAAAGAAACTTGGCAGTAAGAGTGAGAACATTAGGGCTGGCAGTTGGCACAGAGGTTGGGGCAATTGGATCCCATATAGCCCATTGGGCAGTTCGAGTCCCAGACCCAATAGTTTGGAAAACACACCCTGGATTGTTTGTTCATGCCTAAAATCCTGAGAAGAGAATGGGCAGAGAAGGGATTGAAACCTGGCCATCCCCTTTAGAGGAGGGGTGATTTCTTGCTTTCCCTCTCTCTCTCTGTTTCTCTCTCCCTGGTGAGTGCACACACCCTATAGCAAAAATAAAAGGAAAAAGGAGAGAGTGAATACATTGAATAAGCAAGAAAATAAAAAATGGAAGTATCTCCAGATAGAGAATGTCTATGTATTTTATTAATAACAATAATGATGGAAGGGGGTTACGATAACAGAGAACCAAAGAAAATCTTCACCAATAAGTTCTGACAGTCTTATCCCAGTCCCCACGATTCCAAATCTTACTCTTTTCTGTACAGAAGGTAAGACTCAAAATTAACAAACATTCCAGAGACACACTTTCTATTTGCAAGGAGTGCTTTTCATAATCCCTTCCAAACGCCGCAATTTGCAAGCAAAATTGAATCATGGTGACGAACACGCTCCCTGAAATCCCCCATCCGATGTGGGAGCATATGGATCAGAAGCAATCTCAAAACCATCAGATGAATAAACTCCCCAACCCCCATAGTCCTTTCCCAAAGATTCCCCAAATATATAAGGAAATTGGCCACTACAAGTTAAAACAGGAATTTTTTTTTCTAAATATTTGCTGCCCCCAAGTGTCTTTTTAGAAAACTGACATTAATAAGTAAATTCTGTCTATGTCACCCCTCCAGTAAGGCAGTCACAGTTTAGATACACTTCAGTCCATTCAGAGAAACAGAGTCACCATTGTAGAAAAAACACAAGAGACGGGGGTGGGGTGGGGTGGAGGAAGGAGGCTCTGACTTTTGCCACAGTCTCCTGGGCTAATCCCCAGTGATTACACAACATCTCGTACTCCGTCTCTCTCTCTCTCTCTTTCTCTCTCTCTCTCTTTTAAAAAGAATCCCTATTGGATCTTTTTTGATTTTTAAGAATTCCTTTATTTTATTTAACTTTATTTATTTATTTTTAATTTGATCAGAGAGGGACAAAGAGAGAGAGAAAGAGAAAGCAAGCCACCAGGTCCAGGACTCCAACCCTGGTCAGCCATGTGGGAGTCCAGCGCCTTTAACCACCATGCCACTCGCTGGCCCCCCCAACGCCTCTTCAAACTTGACATGGATGGCCGGCTGGTGGGACAGAAGAAGTACGCCAGATTTTTCTCGACGTTCCCTTCGAGCTCAGATACTTGAGGATAAATAGAAGACGAGTAGGAAAATCCAGAGATCCCATATCCGGTGAGGATGTCTATTTGGAAGGATACTGAATGAATTTCCTGTTTCGTCACTGGAATCCATGACCTCAATCCTCTGTCATCTTGACAAACCTGCTTCTCACTGTTGGGGTGGCTCTGAGCCTAAGGAGACAAGAAAGTCGTTTTCTTTCACATCCAGTGGTTATGCAGTAAATGGCTTGGTGACTTCACATGTGAACACTGCCCCCCATGTTTCCACACCAGTAACAGGTGTGGTTCCACATCTTTGATGAGTCCTTAAGTCTTCGCCGTCATGGCACCATCCCCCTCTAAAGCCATTCTCTTCCCATTTCCTTGACAACAGCACCCCAACTTTGTTTAGTTATCAAGCAACCCCATGTTTAAAGAAAGTCTGCCTCCTCCCTTGCCCAAAGGGATGAATGTTGATCCAGCTAAGAATTAGACTTTCAATTCACTGTTGTGGATGTGTGTGTGTGTGTGTGCACGCGTGCCAGAGAGCATGCGTGCACACTTCCCAGAGAGAGACAGAGAGAAAAACAAAATGGACAGTGTGAAGGCACCCCATGGGGTCTGGTCACACAATCTTCTCTAATTTTCCCTCCTTTCTGGAAGTTGGGCATGGATAGTGCCTGGCATGTTTTTCCACCTCTGGATCTGGACTCAACTACTCAGTTGGCCAGGTGAGATCGACTGCCTTAACCACCAGACCCTGGTCTAACCCAGTTTTATTTATTCATTTTTTTTAGATTTTGTTTTTGTTGAAATTTTTGCTATAGAGCATGTACTTGCCAGAGACATCAAGAGAGACAGAGAGACAGAAAATGAGAAACCACCCACTCAGGGGGAATGGCCATGCTACAATCTCTTCTCCATCCTCCTCTTGTGATTTTGGGCACCCACTCACAAGCACCTGGCATGAATTTTAAGCCATTGGGTCCAGAACTAGAACCACGGTCGTCTACATGGGAGTCCAGTGACATAACCATTTACGCTACCTGCTGGTGTAATATCCTTATTTTTTATATCCTTATTTTTAACTGTCGTGGCTTGCTGTATCAAAGCAGCTGAAATAGAAACAAGTTCAATATCGTTGCCTTCAAGGATCAACTCATCTTTCTGGGCTTGAGATACTGAACAAGCAACACTTGGTCACATTCATACGCTCCAGATGTATTTTTCACCCAAGAAATTTCGGATTTCAATAAGAGACCCATCGAGACCAGCAGTTGGTATAATGGCTATGTTGCTGGACTTTCATGTAGTCGACCGCAGCTCAAGTGCCTGGATCCCATGGCTTAAACTCACTCCGGGCGCGTGTGCGTGCGTGCCCAAGATCCCGAGAGGAGAATGGAGAAGGGATTGCAGTATGGCCATCCCCCTTGGGGGGAGATTCCTCGCTTTCTGTCTCTCTGTCTTTCTGGTCAGCACATGCACCCTGTAGCAAAAACCTTTCCAAAAAAATAATAAAATTAAGAGACCCATCCTCCTGAATAACGACATTAATGGGGAACTGAGTGGACACACAGCCCATCTTGTAGCAGAAGCCCAACCTAACACCCTTGATCAGGTTCTGGATGCGATCTACAGATAGTGTGAACTGTGGCCAGCTCCTTTCTGTGTCTCCACCATTTGTCAACCTGCAGCCTCTTCTTTTTCTTTCCAAGGAGACTGAGCTCTACATGGATGTGATTGCAGTCCGTCTGTAGGGTTCGTCTGCGGCCCTTCACAATAGCTGTGTGTCCCTTCAGAGCGATATCGACATTCTCTGGCATGTAGACAGTCTGTTTGCTGAGAGTGGTCTTCATCCTTGCAGTAGACAGGCAGAGAGCCTCCTCAATTTATTATTTTTTTAAAAAGAATTATTCATTTAATTTTATTTATTCATTTATTTTATTTTAATTTGACCAGAGAGAGATGTAGAGAAAGAGAAAAAGAAAGAAAGCAAGCCACCAGGTCTGGGACTCAAACCATGGTCAGTCATGTGGGAATGTCCAGCGCCCCAACCACCATGACACCTGCTGGTCCCCCTCACTTTATTTTTTAAAGGTTTTTGCCATAGGGCACATGCACTCTCCAGAGAGAGACAGAGAGAGGGAAAGTGAGAAATCACCCCCAGGAGAGATGGCCACACCACAATCCCTTCTTCTCCATTCTCCTCCTGGGATTTTGGGCATGCACGCACACATGCCTGGAGTGATTTTCAAGCTGCTGAGTCTGGGATCCGAACTGTGGTTGGTGTGACCACTATGCTACCAGTTGGCCCCCTCCTCGCTCTTAAAAAGGAACAGAAGAGACTGGCCCCATGGCAGTGGTAACGCAGTACTCTAGAGAAGCCCATCTGACACAAAGCCAGAGTGTCAAGCTCCTGCATTGAGTGTCCAAGATCTGACAGGCTGGAGAACTGGAAGAGAAAGATCAGGGCATGACCAGACCCTATGAAGATAAAGTTACTTGTCTTTATTTTCATTGTTACTATGGGGTATTTAAGGGACATGATGTCCGGAACTGTTACATCCACCTTATGATCATGAGGGAAGCTCTCACATGAAGCAAGCTCACACATAACAGAATGGAGGGGACATAGTGGTTATATCACTGGACCCCCATATGGCTATCTGTGGTTCAAATCCCAGACCTAGTGGTTTGAAAATTATGCTGGGTGCATGTGCGTATGTGCCTAAGATCCCAGGAGGAGAATGGAAGAGAAGGGACTGCGGCACGGCCATCTCCCCTATGGGATGATTTCTCACTTTCCTTCTCACTGTCTCTGTCTCTTTCTCCAGTGAGAGCACATGCCCTAAGGTAAAAACCTCCTTAAAAAAAAAAGAAAAAAGAATGGAGAAGAGGGAAGATCTTTTGGACTTCTATGACTATGAGAGTAATGCAGAAAGTTCGTGGAAGGGGCTAGCAGGTGGCATGGTGATTAAGGGTGCTGGACTCCCACATGGCTGATCACGCACAGTTCAAGTCCTGTACCTGGCAGCTTGCTTTCTCACTTTTCTCTCTCTCTCTCTTTCTCTCTTTCCCTCATTCTTTGCCTATCTCTGGTGAGTGCATGTGCCCTGTAGCAAATTTAAAAAAATTATAGTTTTTAAATGGTCATAGAAAAGTGGAATTAATGTATGAGTTTATTTGGCACAAAAAAATTTAAAGCCATATATAACTTTTTCATAATATACATTTTCTATGAACTTCCAGAAGACTTTCCTATGTGAGTAAAAGACTTATAGCTGGAGCCAAAGCCATCTTAACAGATAATGCTAATAATCGTTTTAAAAAGAATTATTTAACTTCATTTATTTATTTTATTTTGATCCAAGAGAGAGGGAGTGAGAGAGAGAGAGAAAGCCGCCAGATCTGGGACTTAAACTGCAGCCAGCCATGTGGGAGTCCAGTGCCCTTAACCACCATGTCACCTGCTAATCATTTTTAAATTTAGGCACATATATTTTCAACTGAGTTCCCTAAACTATGCCCACCAAGTCTTTGGGAGATTTTTCTAGTAATCTATAGGGATGTTTTAGAAATAGGATTTTTAAACATGTATTTATTTATTTGCTGTGATTTTCAAGCTGCCAGGTTCAGGAACTGAACTATGATCATGTGGGAATCCAACACCTTAATCACTAGCTACCTGCTGGTCCCTAGAAATGGGATTTTGAGTGCTTATTTACATAGTAAAAGTTATGAAGATGTAACTTCGGATCATTATACCATTCACTTCTGCTATAGTTTGACTGTGACCCCCAAAATTCATGTGTTGAAATTTGATTGTGATGGTATTAAGAGAGTGGAAAATTAACCCAATTGTGGAATTAAGAGGTGGAGCCTTTGGGGGTGATTAGAATTAGGTAAAACCATCAGGGGAGGCTCCAAGGATTCGCTTCCAATGATATTATAAAAAGGTAGAAACTGAGGGGACCAGCAGGTGACTTGGTGGTTAAGGTGCTGGACATTCTCACATGGCCAACCACGGTTCGAGTCCCAGACCTTGTGGCTTCTTTTCTCCCTTTCCCTCTCTCTCTCTTTCTCTGTGTCTCTCTCTGGTCAAATTAAAATAAATGAATGAATAAATAAAGTTAAATAAATAATAATAATTTTTAAAAAAAAGATAGAAACTGAGACCAGCAGGTAGTGCCAAGGTTAAGTTGCTGGACTCTCACGTAGTTGATCACAGAACTACGAGTCCTGGACCCAGTAACTTGAAACTCACACCGGGCACATGTGCATGTGCATGCGTGAGTGTGCATGCATGCGTCCAAAGTCCCAAGAAGAGAATGAAGGTGAAGGGGTTGTGGGGTGGCCGTTTCCCCCTGGGGAGTGATTTCTCACTTTCCATCTCTCTGGCAAGTGCATATGCCCTATAGCAAAAATCTCTCAAAAACAAAAGACAAGAGAGAAACCAGGGCCAGCAGGCGGCATGGTGGTTAAGGCACTAACCTTCCACACGGCCAACTCTAATGCCAGTCCTGGACCTAGTGACTTGAAAAATCACTGTAGGCATGTGTGTGTGCATGCCCAAAAATCCCTAGAGGAGGATGGAGGAGAAGGGATTGTGGAATAGACCCTGCGTGTGTGTGTTTTGGGAGGAGGGTGATTTCTCACTTTGCCTCTTTCTCTCTCACTAATGAGTGGACACACCCTATAGGGAAAAAAAAAAAGGATTGACTTACATGTGTTCAAAACTGTTTGTGTAAATTCCATCTGAAAGTGGCGAAATACATTTGATGATATCTTCTAGTCTTGTGACTGTTTTCTTAGGTGCACAAGGGCAGGAGGGGGGTGGTCTTTCAAAAGTTCATGGAAAATAAGTATTATGAAAAACTTGCATGGATTTCAAACAATTTTTGAGCCACCACAAACTTGTACTTTAGTCCGGGGTTGGGACCCGGGCATGGTGGCTGTGTTGCATTGCTTTCCGGTGACGAGGCGTGACTTCATGGTTGCCGCCTTTGGGCTGGGATGAACCGGGTTCGCAGTGGAGGCAGGGAAGCCGAGCTGGAGCTGTGGCCAGTACAGTGGCAGCAGTTGGACAGACCATTGCTGCTGCTGGGTTTGCAGGTCATTATGTTTTGTAAGCCATGAACCCTATGGAGGCTCAAGAAAAACAAGTTTTTCAAAGTCTACAGAAATCTGCCTTCTATGACGGCAATTTTTTTCCTTTTTCTTTTCTTTTTTTTGAGAGGTTTTCGCTATAGGGTGTGTGCACCAGACAGACAGAGAGAGACAGAGAGACAGAAAGCGAGAAATCACCCCCCGGGGGGGATGGCCACGCCGCACTCCCTTCTCCTCCATTCTCCTCTCGGGATCTTGGGCACGCCTGCATATGCACCCAGTGTGAGTTTAAGCCACCAGGTCTGGGACCCGAACCGCAGTTAACTACATGAGAGTCCAATGACATAGCCATTACGCCAACTGCTGGTCCCTAAATCATCCTTTTTTTTTTTTTTTTAAGAATTATTTTTTATTTTAACTTTATTTTATTCTTTTCTAGTTTGACCAGAAAGAGAGAGAGAAAGTGAGAAAGGAAGCCACCAGGTCCAGGACTTGAACCATGGTTGTCCATGTGAAAGCCCAGAGCCTTTAACCACCATGCCACCTGCCAGCCCCTTAAGTTCATTTTTCTGCAATTGTTTTGAAGTTCTCTTGTGTGTTTTAGTTTTAGAACCACGGTTCCTTTTTTGCATTTGTCGTCTTCTTTTTTTCTTAAGTGCCACAAAGAGTGTGCACTCTTATGGGGGTTGGTGAGGGGAAGCATCCCACAATGGGGCATAATCCTCCACAATCCCTTCTCCTCCATTTCTCCATCCTGTCTGGATTTTAGGCATGCAAGCATATGTACCAAGCATGTTTTTCAAGGCACTGGGACTGGGATTTGAGCTACAGTCAGCAAGGTAGGGTTTGAATGCACAGCCCTCCACCACCGGCTGACCAGAGTCATTGTTTCTAGATTGTTTGGAAACTCGGCTGACTGCTGAATCCAACTGGAGCGGCTTGTTGAGCTGGAAAGGGCCTCGGAGATCCTTGGGATCAACAGCTTTGCATTATAGGTCAGGAAGTGTGAGCAGAGACAGGACGACAGCAGACACTTCCCCAAGGACACAAGGCCAGCTTGGGCAAAGCTGACTTTTCCAGCTCCAGTCACTTGCTTCTCAGAAAACCCAGCAATGTTTCCAGCACTGAGCATTTCCACCTGGGACAGCAGAGTGCTTCTGAAAAGGACATACATTGCATTCACACGGATCACCCCGCTTGGAGAAAAAATGAGCACATCGGAACCGGCATTGGCTTTGGAATACACCATAGAAACGACAAAACCCTGGCAATGAAGAATGGGCCACAGGGGCCAGCAGGTGGCATGGTGGTTAAAGCCCTGGACTCCAATATGGCCAACCGTGGTTTGAGCCCCAGACCTGGTGGCTTGCTTTCTCTCTCTCTCTCTCTCTGGTGAACACATAGCACTTTTTAAAAAGTAATAATAGAGGGGCCAGCAGATGGCATGGTGGTTAAAGGCACTGGACTCCCACATGGCCAACCGTGGTTCGAGCCCCAGACCGGGTGGCTTGCTTTCTCGCTTTCCCTCTTTCTTTCTTTCTTTCTCTCTCTGGTAAGCACATAGCACTTTTTTTTTTTTTTTTTTTTTTTTAAAAAGTTTTTTTTTCTATAGGGGGCGTGCCCCCCCCAGACAG
>NW_006159506.1:3519258-3535419 GCF_000334495.1 Tupaia belangeri chinensis | reverse complement strand
CCTCTCTTTCTCTGATCAAACTGGAAAATAATAAAGTTAAATAAAAACTAATTCTTTTTTTAAAAAAGTAATAATAGGAATAACTAAAATTGAATGAATATATATTGAATGAATATACACACATATATATGTATGTGTGTGTGTGTATATATGTGTGTGTGTGTGTGTGCAGCTGGACTGTGTCTCCAAAGACAGTGGCTTTGGGGACCAGCAGGTGGTGTGGTGGTTAAGACGCTGGACACTCCCACATGGCCAACCACAGTTCAAGTCCTGGACCTGGTGCCTTGCTTTCTCACATTCTCTTTCTCTCTCTGTGTCTCTCTCTGGTCAAGTTAAAATAAATGAATGAATAAATAAAAATAAACAATTATTTAAAAAAAAAAAAAAAAGACTGGCTTTGTGCCTGTCACTGTGTAGCTGGTCCTAAGGACACGCATCCCCTCTGGCTCTCACCAGATACTTCCAGTTCTAGCTGCTAATAAAGCCCATTACAGGTCGTTGGCTTCTTGGTACGCAGAAAGAAGACGAAAAACAGGGTCATTATTTAGGCAAGGATACAGAATAGTTTGTACACGCTTAATCTGTTTTCAATTCAGTTCAATGTTAGCCCATCTGGGAATGGAGAAAATGTTTGCAAATCTACCCCGGTGAACCTGCCATGTGTGTTTCCTGCCTTGGGGGCTTTGAATGTTGAAGTTCCGTGTTGTAATAGACGGTGATCTGGACCAAAGTAATACCTCTCATGTATGTGCACATGTGTGAGCCTGGGTACACATGCAAGTAACCCACACAGCAAATCCCATGACATACGAACAAGCAGGGATGCTTAAGACACACGGGAGTACAAAAGGTGAGTGCCAAGGTTCTCTCCCCAAGGGGGGAGCGCTCGCCACCCGGTTCTGCCGGCATGGCACACCAGCATGTGAGTATTCCGGCTTTAATATACGACATTCAAAGTAGGATTCATAAATGTGGGCGTGAGTTCGAAGCCGGTACATGAGCTAGTATGCATGTTACATGAATGTTTCACACATGTCAAGGAAAAAAAAACACAAAAAGGGTTCAGAATTTTATAGTATGGGAATGAGTGCATTAGTGATGAAAATGATAACAGCTAAAAGTCAAAAAGAAGGCCCGGGACCAACAGATGGCATCATGGTTATGTCTCTGGACTTCCACGTAGTCAACTGTGGTTTGAGGCCCAGACCTGGTGGCTTAAAACTCACACCGGGTGCGTGTGCCTGCATCCCCAAGATCCTGAGAAGAGAACAGAGAAGAGATTGCAGCGTGGCCATCTCCCAAACCCCGGGAGTTATGTCTTACTTCCTGTCTCTCTGTCTCTCAGGCAAGCGCATGCTTCCTATAGAAAAAATCTTTCTCAAAAAATAAAAATAAAAATAAAACAAAGCAGGTCATCAGGTGATGGTTAAAGCACTCAACTCAGACATGACTGACTCCGAAGTTTGAACCCTGGACCTGGTGGCTTAAAAATCAGACTCAGTGTGTGTGCTCACATGCTTGAAATCCCAAGAGAAGAGTGGAGAAGGGATTGTGGCATGGCCATTCCCCGGGGACTGGTTTCTTCCTTCCCCTCTCTCTGTCTCTGTCTCTCTCTCTGGCAAGAAAACATGTCCTATGGCAAAACTCTAAGAAAAATTGAAAAAAAAAAAACCCGCAAAACACTCCTTTCAAAGCAAAACAGATTTGAGTGCAGGAGTTTCAAACATTTCAGTCACTAATGCTAAACGTTAACAACAATCAGAAAGCTGATGTGACAGTAACATTTTAAAGATTTTACATATTCATTAAGAATGATAATAAGGTTTATATCATAGATAATCACATGAACGTTGGTGATGGCAAAAGCAGCATTAAGAAATATACATGTTGGGGCCAGCAGGTGGCATGGTGGTTAAGCCACTGGACTCCCACGTGGCCGACCACAGTTCAAGCTCCCGACCTTGTGGCTTGCTTTCTCACTTTCTCTCTCTCTCTCTGTGTCTCTCTCTGGTGAGTGCATATGCCTTGTAGCATATTAAAAAATAATAATGATAAATAAAAAATAATTTTTATATAAAAAAGACCTCTTTCCTTTTTAGGTTTATTCTTGCTCAAGTGACATGAGAAATGTTTGTATGTTTGCAAATAAATGTACTGCTTTAGTATGAGAACAGAAGTTGTTATAGTCTGTTTTTTTTGTTGTTGTTGGTAACAATTGAATTTTACAGGCTGGGCATGGGGTTTATAAAGAGTAGAGGTTTATTTAGCTCACGGTTTTAGAGGTCTGAGGTGAAGGGCCCACATTTGGTGAGGGTCTTCTTGACAGTGGAGGCTCTCTGCAGTCCCGAGGTGATGCTGGCCTCTCTGCAGAGGGCAGGAACATGCATCCTGCTTTGAGTATCTCTGCTCTGGTTTCTTTCTCTCTTCTTTTTTTGCCATAGGGCACATGTGCTCATGGGAGAGAGACAGAGAGAAAGAAAATGAGAACTCAACCCCCCCAGGGGGATGGTCATGACACAAACCCTTCTCCTCTAGTCTCCTTTTGGGATTTTGGGATGCATACATATGTCTGGTGTGACTTTTCAAGCTGCCAGGTCTAGGACTCGAACTGTGAAGTCATCCATATGGGATCCAGAGCCTTAACCTCCATGCCACCTGCTGGCCTGAGTCAATTCTATTTTAGCTTTATCATATTTGTTAGGCAAAGTATTTTCCCTCATTTGCATCTTTCTTTCTACTTAGCCTATAAAATTCAAGTAACTTTTTTCTTCTCTTTCTTCCTTCCTTCCTTCCTCTTTCTTTCTTTTTCTCTCTCTTTCCTTTCCTTCTTTCTCTTTCTTTTTCTTTTTTTTTAATAATTATTTTATTTAACTTTATTTATTCATTTTAATTTGGTCAGAGATGGACAGAGAGAGAGGGGGGGAGAAAAAGAGAGAGAGAAAGTGAGAAAGTAAGCCACCCGGTTTAGGATTTGAAGCATGGTCGGCCATGTGGGAGTCCAGCAACCTTAACCACCATGCAACCTGCCAGCCCCATCTTTCTTTCTTTTTCTTTAGTTCTCTTCCTTCATTTCTGCCTTCCTTCTTTCCTTTCTTCTTTCTAGTATTACTGTTTTAAAATTTGCTACAGGGCATGTGTACTCACCAGAGGGAGAGAAAGGAAGAAAGAGAAACTGAGAAAGAAAGATGCTAGGTCTGGGGCTCAAACCGTGGTCCATCAGGTGGGAGTCCAGTGCCTTAACCACCATGCTACCTGCTGGCCTTACTCCAAGTAACTTCTTGGGACCAGCAGATGGCGTGGTGGTTAAGTCACTGGATACTCCCACAGAGCCGGACATGGTTCAAGTCCTGGACCTGGTGGCTTGCTTTCTCACTTTCCCCCTTTCTCTCTCTGGTCAAATTAAAATAAATGAATGAATAAATAAAATTTAATAAATAATTCTTTTTAAAAAATCCAAGTAACTTCTAACTGGCACATAGATAATAAGCCACTAATCCCATTATTGGCTTATTGAAAAGAGCTATATGAATATAGGCCAATAATATTTAGGAATACCATAAAAATTAGGGCTTTGCCTCAAGGGAACTGAGTCATACAAGCCTTGAATGGATTCTACATAATAAACCTTATAGCCAAATTAGATATTGTGTTTTCATTACTGTGATTATTTTAAAGTTTATTTATTTTTATCTTCCGTGAGGGAGAAAGAGAGCATCTAGCACCCCCACAGGGCCTTCCTGCCATGATTCACCCTCAGTTGTAGCCAGCCTGGATCACTGGCTCATACGTGCCTGCCCTGTCCAGGGAGGTTCTGCGAAACAAACCAGGGATCTTCCGCATGGGTCTGGCTGCACTCCAATTGCACCACCACCTGGACCCTGTTACATTAAAAACAGACACACACAGAGAAAAACCCAAAGCTAGTAGTTTTAATTAAGTTTACTGTTGTGTTATTTTTTTGAAAATACCTTTATGGCAGCCAGCAGGTGGCATGGTGGTTAAGGCACTGGACTCCCACATGGCTGACCTTGGTTCGAGTCCTGGACCTAGTGGCTTGCTTTCCTACTTTCCCTCTCTTTCTCTCTCTGGTCAAATTAAAAATTAGCAATTAAAAAAAATGTTTAAAAGTGCTTTTTGCTATAGAGTATGTGCACTTACTGGAGAGATAGAGAGAGACAGAAACAGAAAGTGAAAAATCATTCCCAGGGAGGACAGCTATACCCCAATCCCTTCTCCATTCTCCTCTTGGGATTTTGGGCATGCACATGTGCCTGACATGAGTTTTAAGCCTCCGGTTCAGGACTTGAACCACAGTCAACTATCTGGGAATTCAGGGATGTAACCATTATACCATCTGCTAGTCCCAAATAATAATAATAATTTTTTATTTTAAATAAATAATTCTTTAAAAAAAGGAAAATAGCTTTATGATGTTATTTATTGTCTATAGATTCCTCTATGCACATCACAATATTGCATTCATATATTTAAATGCAAGAATATCAGATAAAAAAAATGCATTGATTTTAGGTGCAGACACCTGGGCTTGGAAAACCATGAGAAGTTGGTCAGCCTTTCTTTTTCTTTTTTTGGAGAGGTTTTTGCTATAGGGTGCATGCACTTGCCAGAAAGAGAGAGACAGAAAGCGAGAAATAACCCCTGGGGGGATGGCCACACCACAGTCCCTTCTCCATTCTCCTCTCGGGATCTTGGGCCTGCATGCACACACACCCGTGGTGAGTTCAAGCCACCGGGTCTGGGGCTTGAACCATGGTAGACTACATGGGATTCCAGCAACATAGCCATTATGCTAACTGCTGGTCCTGGTCAGCCTTTCTTTTTGCCTGCACGCAATGATTTAGAGTCTATTCTATTTTCCAATGTCTCCCAAGATTTGGCAGTTGATCTTTATAGCTTATTGGAATACTTATGTATCCTCAATGTCGGATTTTTAAGACACCATCCAATTCTGGATGCTGTAGCTTTCATCTAATTTTCTTTTTTTTTAAGAGTGTTTTTTGCTATAAGGTGCATGCACTGACCAGAGAGACAGAAAGCAAGAAATCACCCCCAGGGTGGATGGCCACGCCACGATTCCTTCCCCTCCTTCCCCTCTTAGGATTTTGGGCATGCACACACATGCGCCCGGCGTGAGCCTCAAGCGTCTGGTCTGGGATTACGTGGGAGTCCAGGAATATGACCATTACACCATCCCCTGGCCCCTCATCTCGTGGTTTTGTTGTCCCTGTGTGAAAGGGAGATAGCCGTTAGGAACGTTCTCTTTCTCACCTTGGTAATCACCTCTGTGTGAGGCCATCTGGTACCATTCTTCCCATTTTTCAGCAAATATTTCTGTCTTCTGTGTGACAGGCACTGGTCTAGGACTTGAGTCCAGAACCATGAAATCCAAAGACAAAAATCCGTGCCTTTGTGGAATTTGTATTCTAGAGAGAAGATAGACAATAAGTGAGACAGATGAGGAAAATCTATAGCATGTCAGGTAATGGTACAGGCTGAAGGAGGCATACGTAAAAAACGCAAGCTAAGGGGCTGGCAAGTGGCATGGTGGTTAAGGGCACTGGACTCCCACATGGCTGACTGTGGTTCGAGTCCCTGACCTGGCAACTTGCTTTCTCTCTCTCTCACTCTGTCCTTCTTTGGCCAGATAAATAAATCAAAAGTTAAATGAAATAATTCTTTAAAGAAATGTAAAAAGAAAGCAAGCTAGGAAGTACTGAGAAAGCGGGTGTCTGCAATGTATGGGGATGATGCCCCCAAGGAGAAGGTGACACCTGTGTCACCAGAAAAATATTCCAGGCAGAGAAACCGGCAAGCGCCAAGGCCCTGAGACAGAAGCATTGCTGGCTTGTGAGGTAGGACTGAGTGGGGACCAAAGGTAAGAAGAGGGACAGATAGGGCCAGAGAGAGACTGAGAAATGCTGGGGACTCACAGTGAAAGACCTCATGGGCCATTATAAAGGCCTTAGTTTGGGGCCAGCAGGTGGCCTGGTGGATAAGGTGCTGGATTCCCATATGGTTGACCCTGGTTCAAATCCTGGCCCTGGGAGCTTCTCTTTCTTTCTCTCTCTGGTCAAATTGAAGACTAATGATAATAAATCAAATCAAATAAATCATACCAAAAATACACTTTAGGTTTTTCTCAGAGTGAGAGCAGAGCCCTTAATCAAGGCAAGCTGTGGTCTGATTCATATGTGTGTGTGTGTGTGTGTGTGTGTATACCCAAGATTTGGCAGTTGATCTTTATAGCTTATTGGAATACTTATGTATCCTCAATGTCGGATTTTTAAGACACCATCCAATTCTGGATGCTGTAGCTTTCATCTAATTTTCTTTTTTTTAAGAGTGTTTTTTGCTATAAGGTGCATGCACTGACCAGAGAGACAGAAAGCAAGAAATCACCCCCAGGGTGGATGGCCACGCCACGATTCCTTCCCCTCCTTCCCCTCTTAGGATTTTGGGCATGCACACACATGCGCCCGGCGTGAGCCTCAAGCGTCTGGTCTGGGATTACGTGGGAGTCCAGGAATATGACCATTACACCATCCCCTGGCCCCTCATCTCGTGGTTTTGTTGTCCCTGTGTGAAAGGGAGATAGCCGTTAGGAACGTTCTCTTTCTCACCTTGGTAATCACCTCTGTGTGAGGCCATCTGGTACCATTCTTCCCATTTTTCAGCAAATATTTCTGTCTTCTGTGTGACAGGCACTGGTCTAGGACTTGAGTCCAGAACCATGAAATCCAAAGACAAAAATCCGTGCCTTTGTGGAATTTGTATTCTAGAGAGAAGATAGACAATAAGTGAGACAGATGAGGAAAATCTATAGCATGTCAGGTAATGGTACAGGCCGAAGGAGGCATACGTAAAAAACGCAAGCTAAGGGGCTGGCAAGTGGCATGGTGGTTAAGGGCACTGGACTCCCACATGGCTGACTGTGGTTCGAGTCCCTGACCTGGCAACTTGCTTTCTCTCTCTCTCACTCTGTCCTTCTTTGGCCAGATAAATAAATCAAAAGTTAAATGAAATAATTCTTTAAAGAAATGTAAAAAGAAAGCAAGCTAGGAAGTACTGAGAAAGCGGGTGTCTGCAATGTATGGGGATGATGCCCCCAAGGAGAAGGTGACACCTGTGTCACCAGAAAAATATTCCAGGCAGAGAAACCGGCAAGCGCCAAGGCCCTGAGACAGAAGCATTGCTGGCTTGTGAGGTAGGACTGAGTGGGGACCAAAGGTAAGAAGAGGGACAGATAGGGCCAGAGAGAGACTGAGAAATGCTGGGGACTCACAGTGAAAGACCTCATGGGCCATTATAAAGGCCTTAGTTTGGGGCCAGCAGGTGGCCTGGTGGATAAGGTGCTGGATTCCCATATGGTTGACCCTGGTTCAAATCCTGGCCCTGGGAGCTTCTCTTTCTTTCTCTCTCTGGTCAAATTGAAGACTAATGATAATAAATCAAATCAAATAAATCATACCAAAAATACACTTTAGGTTTTTCTCAGAGTGAGAGCAGAGCCCTTAATCAAGGCAAGCTGTGGTCTGATTCATATGTGTGTGTGTGTGTGTGTGTGTGTATAATTATCTTATTTAGTTTTATTTATTAGTAGTAGTAGTGTTTTTTTTTTAGAGGTTTCTGCTATAGGGTGCGTGCGCTCGTCAGAAAGACAGAGAGAGAGAGAGAGACAGAGAGACAGAAAGTGAGAAATCACCCCCTGGGGGGATGGCCATGCTGCAATCCCTTCTCCTCCTTTCTGCTCTTGAGATCTTGGACATGCACGCACACACACCCAGCATGAGTTTAAGCCACCGGTTCCAAGACTCGGAGCACAGTTGACTACGTGGGAGTTCAGTCACATAGCCATTATGCCAACTGTTGGGCCCTATGATTACTTTTTCATCTGACCAGAGAGAGAGGAAGAGTGAAAGTGAGAAAACAAGCTGCTAGGTCCAGGACAGGAACCAAGTCAGGCCACCTGCTGACCGCCCTGATTCACATTTTAGTAGAGTCACCTGGACGGCCGTGTCACCATAGCAGGACACGTATGGAATCAGGAAGTCAGGTGGGAGGCTGTAGCCACAGAGAGCTCCGTGGAGGTGACAGATCTTGTAGGGAGGTTGGAATCAGTCCCACAGTTTTAGCCAAATGCCCTTCATACAGCCCCGGTCCTGCTGAGTGGTTTCCTTATCCCTTGACGCTCATTGGTAAAACACGTGTAATAATTCCGACCTCAGGATGGCGAGGTCGTAAGAAGATAATGTTGGGGCCAGCAGGTGGCATGGTGGTTAAGGGTGCTGGGCTCCCACCGGGGCAATCGTGGTTCGAGTCCCGGACCTGGTGGCTTGCTTTCTCACCCCCCCCACCCTGCCCTCACCACCTCTCACTCTCTCTCTGGTCAAATTAAATAAATAAATAAATAATGTTAAATAAAATAATTCTTAAAGAAGAAGAAAAGGTTAAGAAAGCCTATACAAGGATCAGCAGATGGTATAATGGTTACGTCGCTGGACTCCCACATAGTTGACTAGTTCAAGTCCTGGAGCCGGTGGCTTAAAACTCACACTGGGTCCATGTGCTTGTGTGCCCAAAATCCCAAGAAGAGATTGGAGGAGAAAGATTGTCCATCCCCTCTGGGGGGTGATTTCTCGCGTTCTGTCTCTCTGTTTCTCTGGCGAGCACAAGCACCTGAGAGCAAAAACCTCTCTACAAAAAAGAAAAGAAAAGAAAACCTATACTAGGGCCAACCAGTAATGTGGTGGCAAAAACTGCTGGATTCCACGTGGTCAACTGCGCAGTTCAAGTCACAGACCTGGTGGATGAAAACCATGCTGGGCACATGTGTGTGTGTATCAAAAATCCGAGTAGAGGGAACCAGCAGTTAGCATAATGGCTATGTCGCTGGACTCCCACGTAGTCAACCGCGGTTCGTGTCCCGGACCCGGTGGCTTAAAACTCACGCCGGGTGCGTGTGCGTGCGTGCCCAAGATCCCGAGAGGAGAATGGAGGAGAAGGGATTGCGGCGTGGTCATCCCCCCGGGGGGTGATTTCTCGCTTTCTGTCTCTATGTCTCTGTCTGTCTGGCGAGCGCACGCGCCCTACAGTGAAAATCTCTCAAAAAAAAAAAAAAAATCCGAGTAGAATGGAGTAGGGATTGCAGCATAGCCATCCTTCCTGGGAAGTGATTTCTCACTTTCCTTCTCACTGCATCTCTCTGTCTCTCTCTCTCTCTCTGGAGAGCCACATGCCTCTGGCAAAAATCTTAAAACAAAAAACTGTTTATTCATCTTTCAATTATTCTATTATTGTGGTTTCCATCATCACCACTTCAAGCGGTTCATTATTTTTATAATTAAGGGCACAATTTATGACAAAATGTTCACAATCTCATTTAGAAGTTTTATGTGTGTGTGTGTGTACATACATTTATATATATATATATATATAATAGGTCTTAACTTAAATTTTATATACATACATAAAACTTGCTAACAATGAAAAAAAAAAAAACCTTGCTAACAATGTTTAATTAGTACCTTGAAAAGAAATATTATATTTTAAGAAAATAGTTGACCAATACTGCCATCTACTGGAATTTTGTTCAAAATTCATTGGTTGGACTTAATTTATTCATCCTCTTGTCAGTATTTTATGTGCGACTGTGATTATTTTTGCCTTTCTAGTAAGGGTACAATTAGATGCTTTGATTTTACTTTTTATAAATAATTATTTATTTATTTAATTCCATCTGTTATTATTATTTTTAATTTGACCAGAGAGAGATAGAGAGAAAGGAAAAGTGAGAAAGCAAGCTACCACGTCCAGGACTCGAACCATCGTCAGCCATGTGGGAATTCAACACCTTTAAACACTACACCACCTGCCGACCCCAGATGTTTTGATTTTCTTTTTTTTTTAATAATTTTATTTATTTTAATTTGACCAGAGAGACACAGAGAAACAGAGAGAGAAAGTGAGAAATCAAGGTACCAGGTCCGGGACTTGAACTATGGTCAGTCATGTGGGAGTGTCCAGCGCCTTAACCACCACAACACCTGCTAGCCCCCAGATGTTTTGATTTTCAATTTAATCCTACAAGAAGTATTCTAGGAAACACAAAACTTCTAACATGGTAGAGTTAGTTTATTCTACTTCTGGGACGCATTCTAAATTTGACAAATGTACGTCATGGACAAGGAGCACTGATGGAAAAATATCTGCTTGTGGAGACAAATATTTTTAAAATAATTATTTATTATTATGATTATTTAAAGTTTTGCTACAGGGCAGGTGCATTCACCAGGGGGAGACAGAGAGAGAGAGAAGGAAAGTGAGAAAGCAAGCTGCCAGGTTCGGGACTCGAACTGCGGTCAGCCATATAGGAGTCCAGCCATGTCACTTGCTGGCTCCAACTTAAATTTTTAATAGCATTTAAATTTTTTTTTTTTTTTTTTTTTTTTTAGGTTTTTGCCATAAGGTGTTATGTTTGCCAGAGAGAGACAGAGAAAGTGAAAAAACAACCCCCAGGGGGGATGTCCATGCCACAATCACCTTTCATCCATTCTCTTCTCACGATTTCGATCACACGTACTCATGCAGCTAGCATAATTTTCAAGCCACCAGATCCAGGACTTGAAGCGTGGTCAGCCATGTGAGAATTCAGTACCTTAACCACCACGCCATCTGCTGGCCCTGTTAGCATTATTTTTACTTTTCATTTTCTTTCTTTCTTTAATTCCATTTGTTATTATAATTATTGTTATTTTTAATTTGACCAGAGAGAGACAGAGAGAGAGAAAGGGAAAGCGAGAAAGGAAGCCATCAAGCCCAGGACTCGAAACGCAGTCAGCCATGTGGGAATCCAGTGCCTTTAACCATCATGCCGCCTGCCAGCCCCTAGTTTTATTTCCATTCTGTTCATTACTAATTAAAAACAAATATGCTGGGGCCCAACAGATGGCATGGTGGCTAAGGCACAGGACTCCCACATGGCCAACTATAGTTTGAGTCTTGCACCTGGTAGTTTGCTTTCTTACTTTCTCTCTGTCTCTCTCTCTGGTGAGTGCACGTGCCCTACAACAAAATTTAAAACAAACTAATTACATAATGATAATAAAACTAAAATCAAATGTGCCAGAGGGCATGTGCACTCACCAGAAAGACAGAGAGAGGGAGAGAGGAAGAGGGAGAGGGAGAAGGAGAAGAACACCTCAGTGGGGCATGGTTATGCCACAATCCTTTCTCCTCTATTTCTCCATCCTCTTGGGGTTTGGGGCATGCACACACACACCTCCAGCATTTTCTTTTTTCAAGCTGCCGGGACTAGGATTCAAACTACAGTTGGCCATTGAGTCTGGCTCCTTTAACCACCGGACTATGGGGCCAGCCCTATCTTACATAATCCACAAAGAGGATTGCTTTCAGAAGGCTGGTAGTGAAAAAATGAAATGTTCAGTTCTTAAGCGATCAGGACCAAGGTCAGATGTTGTAGCGGTGGTTTAGAAGGCTGGGTAGTAAGAGGAGGGTGCCCAGTCCCATGCCTGACATCGTAATGTGATGCTTTGGTGGTACTGTTTTTTATTTTTATTTTTTTAAGAGAGATTTTTTGCTATAGGTTGTGTTCACACATCAGAGAGTCAGAGAGACAGAAAGAGAGAAATTATCCCAAGGGGAGGGCCACACCACAATCCCTTCTCCTCCATTCTCTCTGGATTTTGGGCACTCACGCACATGTGCCTGGCATGAGTTTTAAGCCTCCAGATTTGGGACTCAAACCATGGTTGGGTCCCATGACATGGGAGTCTAGTGACATAACCATTGTGCCATCTGCTGGTCCTGGTGATACCGTTATTTAAATACATAAGCAAGGGCTGGCAGGTGGTATGGTGGTTGAGGGTGCTGGACTCCCACATGGCTGGCCATGGTTCAAGTCCGGGACCTGGTGGCTTGCTTTCTCGCTTTCCCTTTCTCTCTTTCTATCCTTCTCTGGTCAAATGAAACTAACTAAATAAAATTAGATAAAATAATTCATAAAAAAAAAAAAAAGAGTAAGCATTCAGATAGAGGAATGGCATTCAGCCCTTGGAGATGAGGTGGGTCTGTGTGTGCTGTTATGGACTGATTTCCAAGGTGCAGGAGGAAGAAAAGGGCCCCATGTGTGGTAAATGAGAGGTCTTCAAAAAGTTCTTGGCAAATGTATATCATGAAGAAACTATGCATGGGTCTCAATTTTTAAGATACCTGTGTCTCAATACTTTTTTTAGAGAGATTTTTTTTTTTTTTTTTTGCTATATACAGTGTGTAGCTTGGCAGAGAGAGACAGAGAGACAGAAAGCAAGAAATCACCCCTTGGGGGGATGGCCATGCCACAATCCCTTCTCCTGCATTCTCCTCTCCGGATTTTACCCATGCCTGCACACACACCCGGTACGAGTTTCAAGCTGCCGTGTCCAGGACTTGAACCATAGTCAACTACATAGGAGTCCAGTTATGCAACCATTACGCCATCTGCTGGTCCCTTCTTGAGTAATTTGAAGTCCCTCACGTACATGCATATCTGTTAAGAATTGCATCTTGTGGAGCCAGCCCATAACCTCATGGTTAAGGCAGCTGGAGCTGACATGACCAACTGTGTGGGCTAAGTCCTGACCCTGATGAGTTGAAAAAAAAAAACAAATGAACAAAGGAACGAACCAGGCATGTGTGTGCGTGTGTGTGGTGACTCCAAAATCCCACAGGAAAAGACAGGGAGGAGAAGGAAGTGCATTGTGAACATTCCGCATAGTGGGTGCTTTCTCACTTACTCTCTCTCATTCTTTCTCTGGCTCTCGCCAGCAAGCACATACGTATGCTCTGGCAAAGTCTGAAAACGTGAAAGAACTGTATTCTGCTTCAAATGACAGTAGCTCATTATAGTGGCTTAAGCTGTGTCTCTTGCTGATAAAATGTATTTGGTTGTTGGAAAAGTCATAATGTGTTTTTCTATGCAAACATTCATCATGACTTTTCTGATCACTATATATGTGTGTATGTGTGTGTACGTGTGTGTGTACACGTGTGTGTGTGTGTATCCACACACACAGATATAGACAGACTACGGCTTATAAGGGGACTCCATGACTTAACTTCTTTTATCTCATTGCTCTGCCACCCCAGATCATTTGTTTCATGGTACGAAAATGCTGCTTAGGTGGGGGTCAGCAAGTGGTATGATGGTTAAGGCACTGGACACTCCCACATGACCAACCAAGGTTCGAGTCCTGGCCCTGGTGGCTTCCTTTCTCACTTTCCCTCTCTCCCTCTCTCTCTGTATCTCTCTCTGGTCAAATTAAAATGAATGAATGAATGAATAAAATTATTTTTAAAAAATGCTGCATAGGCTTCGATCATTGAGTCCACAATCCAGCCAGCAGAAAAGAGGGAGACCTTTGGCATGTGCCAACATACATTTGGGCTTCTGTTCTAGTAACTAGGCTTTAGTTACACAGGCATCATCCCTAGCTAAAAGAAAAGCTGGACAGCGGGACCAGCAGATGGCGTGGTGGTTAAGGGCATTGGACTCCCACATGGCCAACCACAGTTCTAGTCCCGGACCTTGCTTTCTCACTTTCTTTCTCTCTCTCTGTCTGTCTCTCTCTCTCTCTCTCTCCCTCTCTGGTCAGATTAAAAAAGTAAATTTAAAAAATTAAATAATTCTTTGGGGAAAAAAAAAACTGGACAGCAATGAGCTACTCCAAATAAATGTGGGTCACTGTTACAAAAAGAGGGGACCAGCTGTTAGCGTAATGGCTATGTCGCTGGCCTCCCACGTAGTCGACCGCGGTTCGAGTCCTGGACCCGGTGGCTTGAAACTTACACCGGGCACGTGTGCATGTGTGCCCAAGATCCCGAGAGGAGAATGGAGGAGAAGGGATTGCGGCGTGGCCATCCCCCCTGGGGGGTGATTTCTCACTTTCTGTCTCTCTGTCTATCTCTGTTTGGCGAGCGCACGTACCCTATAGCAAAAACCTCTCCAAAAAAAAAAAGAGTAGGGGAATGAATTTGGGGACAGGCAACTTCCAGTCTCTGCCATAGCACTTGAACATTTTTGTGTGTGAGAGTAACGCACGTGTGTGTGTGTGTGTGTGTGTGTGTGTGTTGAGAAAAGCTTGAGAAAGCTAGAAATACATACGAATCTAGTACCAGACAATGTCTTTGGAAAGAAGTAGGTGACCGGAGGAAAAGACAATTTTTGCAACGTACTATTTTCTGTCTTTTGAATTTCGTGTGGTGGCTGTGTATTTTCTACAGAAAAAAAAGTGCAAAAACTAGCATTTGACCAATAGGTACACCTGGATTTGTTTTGTTAGCTTACTTTTCTTTTCCCCTTTTCTTCCCTGGCCCCCCAGCTTTACCGAGGTACAGTACAGGTACATTCAGGGATACAGTGTGGCTGTTTTTTTTAGTTTTTGCTTGTTTGCTGTTTTTGTTACAGGATGTGTGAGTTAGCCAGAGAGAGAGAGGAAAGTGACAGATCGCCCTCTTTGTGGTAGGATGGCTACCGCCAATCCTTTCTCTCTAATCTCCTCTTGAGATTTTGGGCATAGGGACCAGCAGATGGCATAATGGCTACATCGCTGAACTCCCACGCCACCTGCTGACTCCACTGAGATGAGATTTGAGGAGAGCGGTAAGAATGGAGAGAAACAAATTTAGTGTGGGGACAATGACATATCTGTTCCTGGGTCACCAGCGTCCCTTTATTATATACCTGCACTGTGCAATTTACACCAATCATTTTTTTTTAGAGGTTTTTGCTGTAGGGCATGTGTGCTTGCCAGAAAGAGACAGAGAGACAGAAAGCGAGAAGTCACCCTCCCCACCCCCAGGGAGGATGGCCACGCCACAATCCTTTCTCCTCCATTCTCCTCTCGGGATCTTGGGCACGTACACACACGCACCCGGTGTGAGTTTAAGCCACCGGGTCCAGGACTTGAACCACAGTCAACTACACGGGAGTTCAGTGACATAGCCATTATGCCAACTGCTGGTCCCAACGCCAATAAATTTACAAATGGAAAACATGCATTTGAACTTGGGGATCAGGTCCCCCGGACAAAATGCCCAAATCTGTTGCACATAGGGGAATGCATGTGTCTTCCCGCGGAGAAGACCAGGAGGTTAGGAGGTGTGCCCGGTGTCAGCTTGGTCCCTCGTGGGGGTGGGTCATGTGAGTTTTGAGGAGCAGCTTACAGGACTGGGCCTGGACCAGCCTGTTACCCCATCTGTTATGCCTGGAATGCCTTTCATGCAAGATAAAACCCCTCATTCCACAATTTAGAGATAAACCTTCAAGTCTGAGGTTAAGTCATGCGACAGGGGACTGTTCGGGAGGTGGCGGTCGCCACTGCGAAGGGAGGAACAGAACGTGGAGACAGAGCACAACGTGGAATGTTATCACTGGGAGGCAATCGCTGGACGATAAGGGGAGGACAGGCAGCCTCTAGCCCCGCGATAAGAACACACCATCCTATAAGGAAACGTTATGACTCAGAGCCAAGAAGCACCAAAGATGCAGGGGTGACAGTTCTGAGGACAAAGTTTCACTAGGCCTGCATTCCATTGCTAGAGCAATATTCATTATCACTGTGGAAATAATGTTTTACACAATGTAGGATTAGTAATGGAGGCACCTCTAGCAGTGGACAGAGACCCAGAGACAATCAGTGGCCTCTTCTGTTCTTTCTTTCCTTTTTTTTTTTTTTTTTTTCTTTTTTTTTTTTTTTTTTTCTTTTTCTTTTTTGCTATAGGGTGTATGCATTCACAGGAGAGACAGAGGGACAAAAAGTGAGAAATCAGCCCCCAGGGGGATGGCCACCCTGCAATCCCTTCTCCTCCATTCTCCTCTCGGGATCTTGGGCATGCATGCACACACGCCCGGTGTGACTTTAAACCACCAGGTCTGGGACTCGAACCTTAGTCAACTATATGGGAGTCCATTGGCATAACCATTATGCCATCTGCTGGTCCCTCCATTGCTTTTTTGTTTTGTTAATTTTTTTTTGGTGGAGGGGAGAAGTTTTTGCTATAAGGCGCATGTGCTCGCCAGAAAGAGAGAGACAGAGAAACAGAAAGCAAGAAATCATCCCCCAGGGGGAATGGCCATGCCGCAAT
>NW_006159506.1:3498836-3517689 GCF_000334495.1 Tupaia belangeri chinensis | reverse complement strand
GTAATGGCTATGTCGCTGGACTCCCACGTAGTCGACCGCGGTTCGAGTCCTGGACCCGGTGGCTTGAAACTTACACCGGGCACGTGTGCATGTGTGCCCAAGATCCCGAGAGGAGAATGGAGGAGAAGGGATTGCGGCGTGGCCATCCCCCCTGGGGGGTGATTTCTCACTTTCTGTCTCTCTGTCTATCTCTGTTTGGCGAGCGCACGTACCCTATAGCAAAAACCTCTCCAAAAAAAAAAAGAGTAGGGGAATGAATTTGGGGACAGGCAACTTCCAGTCTCTGCCATAGCACTTGAACATTTTTGTGTGTGAGAGTAACGCACGTGTGTGTGTGTGTGTGTGTGTGTGTGTGTTGAGAAAAGCTTGAGAAAGCTAGAAATACATACGAATCTAGTACCAGACAATGTCTTTGGAAAGAAGTAGGTGACCGGAGGAAAAGACAATTTTTGCAACGTACTATTTTCTGTCTTTTGAATTTCGTGTGGTGGCTGTGTATTTTCTACAGAAAAAAAAGTGCAAAAACTAGCATTTGACCAATAGGTACACCTGGATTTGTTTTGTTAGCTTACTTTTCTTTTCCCCTTTTCTTCCCTGGCCCCCCAGCTTTACCGAGGTACAGTACAGGTACATTCAGGGATACAGTGTGGCTGTTTTTTTTAGTTTTTGCTTGTTTGCTGTTTTTGTTACAGGATGTGTGAGTTAGCCAGAGAGAGAGAGGAAAGTGACAGATCGCCCTCTTTGTGGTAGGATGGCTACCGCCAATCCTTTCTCTCTAATCTCCTCTTGAGATTTTGGGCATAGGGACCAGCAGATGGCATAATGGCTACATCGCTGAACTCCCACGCCACCTGCTGACTCCACTGAGATGAGATTTGAGGAGAGCGGTAAGAATGGAGAGAAACAAATTTAGTGTGGGGACAATGACATATCTGTTCCTGGGTCACCAGCGTCCCTTTATTATATACCTGCACTGTGCAATTTACACCAATCATTTTTTTTTAGGGGTTTTTGCTGTAGGGCATGTGTGCTTGCCAGAAAGAGACAGAGAGACAGAAGGCGAGAAGTCACCCTCCCCACCCCCAGGGAGGATGGCCACGCCACAATCCTTTCTCCTCCATTCTCCTCTCGGGATCTTGGGCACGTACACACACGCACCCGGTGTGAGTTTAAGCCACCGGGTCCAGGACTTGAACCACAGTCAACTACACGGGAGTTCAGTGACATAGCCATTATGCCAACTGCTGGTCCCAACGCCAATAAATTTACAAATGGAAAACATGCATTTGAACTTGGGGATCAGGTCCCCCGGACAAAATGCCCAAATCTGTTGCACATAGGGGAATGCATGTGTCTTCCCGCGGAGAAGACCAGGAGGTTAGGAGGTGTGCCCGGTGTCAGCTTGGTCCCTCGTGGGGGTGGGTCATGTGAGTTTTGAGGAGCAGCTTACAGGACTGGGCCTGGACCAGCCTGTTACCCCATCTGTTATGCCTGGAATGCCTTTCATGCAAGATAAAACCCCTCATTCCACAATTTAGAGATAAACCTTCAAGTCTGAGGTTAAGTCATGCGACAGGGGACTGTTCGGGAGGTGGCGGTCGCCACTGCGAAGGGAGGAACAGAACGTGGAGACAGAGCACAACGTGGAATGTTATCACTGGGAGGCAATCGCTGGACGATAAGGGGAGGACAGGCAGCCTCTAGCCCCGCGATAAGAACACACCATCCTATAAGGAAACGTTATGACTCAGAGCCAAGAAGCACCAAAGATGCAGGGGTGACAGTTCTGAGGACAAAGTTTCACTAGGCCTGCATTCCATTGCTAGAGCAATATTCATTATCACTGTGGAAATAATGTTTTACACAATGTAGGATTAGTAATGGAGGCACCTCTAGCAGTGGACAGAGACCCAGAGACAATCAGTGGCCTCTTCTGTTCTTTCTTTCCTTTTTTTTTTTTTTTTTTCTTTTTCTTTTTTGCTATAGGGTGTATGCATTCACAGGAGAGACAGAGGGACAAAAAGTGAGAAATCAGCCCCCAGGGGGATGGCCACCCTGCAATCCCTTCTCCTCCATTCTCCTCTCGGGATCTTGGGCATGCATGCACACACGCCCGGTGTGACTTTAAACCACCAGGTCTGGGACTCGAACCTTAGTCAACTATATGGGAGTCCATTGGCATAACCATTATGCCATCTGCTGGTCCCTCCATTGCTTTTTTGTTTTGTTAATTTTTTTTTGGTGGAGGGGAGAAGTTTTTGCTATAAGGCGCATGTGCTCGCCAGAAAGAGAGAGACAGAGAAACAGAAAGCAAGAAATCATCCCCCAGGGGGAATGGCCATGCCGCAATCCCTTCTCCTCTTTTCTCCTCTCGGGATCTTGGGCATGCACGCACACACGCCCGGCATGAGTTTAAGCCACCGGGTCTGGGACGCGAACCATGGTCAACTACATGGGAATCCAGCGACATAGCTATTATACCACCTGCTGGTTCCCCCTCCATTGCTTTTAAATAAACACGTAAAGAGTAATGTTGAGACATTGATATATCTACATGTTAACCATTTTCCTAATATAAATATATACTACTTGGGTCTTTCATCAATTTCAAAGTGGATCTTGAGGGCCAGCTGGTGGTGTGGTGGTTAAGGTGACTGGAACTCACATGGTTGACTGCACAGTTAAGAGTGCTGGACCCAGCGGCTTGAAAACCACTCTGGAGGGGCTGGCAGGTGGTATGGTGGTTAGGGGAGCTGGACTCCCACATGGCTGACCATGGTTCAAGTCTCAGACCTGGCAGCTTGCTTTCCCACTTTCCCTCTCTCTCTTGCTCTCTCATTCTGTCCCTCTGTGGTCAAATTAAAATATAAATAAATAAAGTTGAATAAAATAATTCTTAAAAAAAAAAAAAAAGAAAAAAGAAAACCACTCTGGAACATGTGCATGAATGCTGAAAATCCTGAGAGGAGAATGGAGAAGAGATTATGGTGTGGCCTTCCCCCCAGGAAGTGATTTCTCATCCCCCACCCCATCTCTCTGTGGTGAACACATGTACTCTATAACAAATTACAAAAAATAAAATAAAATAAAAGATCTTGGAAAGGAGCTACCAGTTTTTTTTATAAAATTACTGGAACATGTGCATGAATGCTGAAAATCCTGAGAGGAGAATGGAGAAGAGATTATGGTGTGGCCTTCCCCCCAGGAAGTGATTTCTCATCCCCCACCCCATCTCTCTGTGGTGAACACATGTACTCTATAACAAATTACAAAAAATAAAATAAAATAAAAGATCTTGGAAAGGAGCTACCAGTTTTTTTTATAAAATTATGCATAAACCTACATTATAACTCTTCAATTTCCCTCCTAGGTTATTGACCTAAGAGAAACCAAAACATGTGTCCTCAAAGAAGCTTGTTAAAAGATGTCCATGGCTTTCTCCATAGTAGCTAAAAACTGAAAACAGCAGATTGGCTAAATCAACACCAGTAGATTCGTGCAATGGAACACTAAGAATAAAAGGGATAAACTATCAATGTACACAGAATGATTAATTTAAAAAATACTATGCCAATGGGACCGGCAGTTGGCATGGTAGTTAAGGACTCCCACATGGCCGACCATAGTTCAAGTCCTGGACCTGGTGCCTTGCTTTCTCATCCCCACCCCCAATTCTGTCCCTCTCAGGTTAAATTTAAAAATAGATAAATAAATAGATAAAGTTAAATAAAATAATTATTTTAAAAAAAGACTATGCCAAATATATCCACGTAAATCCTAGAAAAAGCAAAACTAGAACCAACCCCATTGCCTCATGGTTAGGGGAACTGAATCCCACATGGCCAACTGCAGTTTGAGTCTTGGACCTGATGGCTTGAAGAACACACAGTTCTCTCGCTTTCCCTCTCTCTGTCTCTGTCTCCCTTTGGAGAGCACACATGCCCTCTGGCAATGAAAGACTGAAAGGGAGGGAGAGAGGGAAGGAGGGTGAGAAAGGAGGGGAAAGGGAAGAAGAAAGAGAAAAAAGCTAATCTATGCCCTTATCTGTAGTGGGGCAGGGAATCCAGAGCAACAGTTCCTTCTGGGAGGTGGTAGGATGGCGGACTCAGGTCTAAGAAGAGGCCTTCTAGAACTTTCTGGATTGTTTTCATGTACTGTATCTTTTTCTTTTCTTTTCTTCCCTTTCTTTTCTCCTTCTTTTTTTTTTTTTTTTTTTTGCATTTACTTATGTATCTATTCTTCTTCCTTTTATTTTTATGCGTGTTTTTGGCCTTAGGGCCAATGTATACTTGCCAGAGAGAGAGAGAGACAGAGACAGGGAGAGGAAAAAATGACAAATCACTCCCCAGAGGGAATGACCACATCCACAATCCCTTCTCCTCCACTCTTCTCTGAAGATCTTGGGCATGAATGCACATGTGCCTGGCATGAGTTTCAAGCCACCGAGTGGGACTCAAACCACCGTCAGCCATGTGGGAATGCAGTGATGTATGCCACTTGCTGGTCCCTATTTATTTATTATTTATAATCGTTTTCAATTGATCAATTTTAATGATTATTTATACTCTTAATCACTATACATCATTTAGCTTGTAAAGAGACTTTGCCCAGCATGACACACGCCTCAGTCCAGCCCAGCTGAGAACATGTGCATATCCTCATCAACAAATAATAAACCATATCCACGTCCCACAAATGCCTTTCCTCTCCATTTCCCCCCCAAATCTCCTTTCCTATGCTCTTCCCCTCCCTCACTCTTCCCTTTTTATTTATTCTTAATTGACAAATGTTTCTGGGATATGATGTGATGTTTTCATCTACATATACATTCTAGAGCCATTCAGTTGAGCTCATGAACATATCTGCATCTCACCAAATCATTTTCTCTGTACTGATAATATTAAAAATCTATCTTTAGCAATTTCGAAATGTACAATAAATATCATTTAAAAAATATTTGTCAGAAAGTGTGCAGTCATTGGAGAGACAGAGAGAGAAAGAGAAAGTGAGAAATCCCTCTTCTGGGGGATGGCCATGCCACAATCACATCTTCTCCCCGTTTGAAGATTTTGAGCACGCATGTACACACACCTGGCGTGCTTCTCAATTTTTTTTTTAAATACAGAGGTTTTTGCTATAGGGCATATGTGCTCACTAGAAAGACAGAGACAGAGAGACAGAAAGCGAGAAATCACCCTCCGGGGGGATGGCCACACCACAAACCCTTCTTCTCCCTTCTTCTCTCTGTATCTCGGGCATGCACACACATGCGCCTGGCATGAGTTTAAGCCACCGGGTCCGGGACTTGAAACGAGGTTGACTACATGGGAGTCCAGCAACCTAGTCATTACGCCAACTGCTGGTCCTGAGACAGGGCTTTTAACAGGGCCCTCACACCATGATCCACCCCCACCTTCTCTCCCCCTGCCCTGCCCCCGTCTCAGCCAGTCCAGGTTATAAGCTATATGCATGTGCCTGGTATGCTCAGGGAGGGCCTAGGATGTGAACCCAGGACTTTCCCACATAAGTCCAGCTGCGTTACCATTGTGCCAACACCTGGTGCATAGGGAATTCTTTCTGTGTAAAGAGCATTTAGTATTGGGACCAGCAGATGGCATAATGGTTACATCACTGACTCCCACATGGATGACCGCAGTTCAAGTCCTGGACCTGGAGGTTTGAAACTTACATTGGACAAGTGTGGATGCATGCTCAACCGAGATCCCGGGAGAAGAATGGAGGTGAAGGGGTTGCGGCATGGCCATCTCCCCTGAGGGGGGTGATTTCTCACTTTCCGTCTCTCTGTCAGTGTGAGAGCATTCTCCCCATAGCAGGAATCTCTCCAATAAATAAATAAATAAATAAAATAGAGTATTTAATATCACTTACCATGCATCAGGCATTCGTGGTGTATCAAGAAATAATTCCTTTTCCCTCTGTCCTTACACCCAGTCAAGTACCTATATTTTCTTCCCAACTTTTTTTAATATTATTTATCTGCCTCTTTGTCATTTATTTCTTTATTTTTTTAATATTTTTTTATTTATCTACTTATTTGTTGTGATTTTATGCTTTTAAGAATTATTTCACTTAATTTATTATTTTTTTTAAACTTCCTATAGGACAGATGCAGTCATGAGAGAGACTGAGAAAGCCAGCTACTGGGACTGTGACTCAAACTGGTTAGCCATGTGGGAGTCCAGCACCTTCACCATCACTCCACCTCCTGGCCCTTTCCCAAATTCTTAAAAAAGTAAGCTTAAGGGCTCAACAAGCGGCGTGGTGGTTAAAGGCACTAGATTCCCACATGGCTGACTACAGTTCGAGTCCCAGACCTGGCAGCTTGCTTTCTCAATTTCCCTTTCTCTCTCTTTCTGTCTCTCTCTGGTCAAATTTAAATAATAATAATAATAATAATAACAAATGGTATTAAATTAATAAATAATTCTTTTAAAAAAATGTAAGCTGAAGGCCAGCAGGTGGCATGGAGGTTAAGGCAGCCGGATCTCACATGGCTGACTCCACGGTTTGAGTCCTAGACTTAGCAGCTTGAAAATCATGCTAAGATCATGTGTGTGTATGCCCAAAAAATCCTGAAAAGAGAAGAGAGGAGAAGGGACTGAGATGTGGCCCTCTTCCCAGGCGATTTCTCACTCCCTCTGTTTCTGGTGAGCATACATACCCCCCATATCTTTATTATTTTTTAAAATAAAGATCAGTAAGAAAAAATTAAAAAGTAAGCTCAAAGAGTCAGACAAAACAAAACACTGGTATCCAGCCATCCAAATACCCCTTCCTTGGATTTAACGACTTTTCTTATTTTATCACTTTGACCTGTGTCTCAACAGAGGGGTGATGCCAGCTCCCCCTTCCCTGCTCCAGGGCCCCCAGTGGCTGTCTTGAACTGGGCATTTCCAAGCTCTATAGACTCGCTGTGGTTTTCCTGCTCTTACGTATGGGGAACACAAGCGTTCAGCCCGGCGCACCCGTTTTCTCAAGGCCCAAAGGTACATTTCATTTATCTTTGGGTGAAGCATGTTCATGCTATAAACAGGATATCCCCCCTTTTTTGGGAGAGATTTTTGCTATAGGGCGCGTGTGCTCACCAGAGAGAAAGCGAGAAATTACACTCTCAGGGGGATAACCACACTGCAACCCCTTCTCCTCCATTCTCCTCCTGGGGTCTTGAGCACGCTCACACACGCCCTGGGGTGAGTTTTAAGTCGCTGAGTCTGGGACTCCAAATGCAATTGGACTCCATGGAAGTCTAGAGACATCACCATGACACCATGGGCTAGTCCCATGCTCTAAACAGTATTCTAAAAGTTTCTCAGGCGGGTGGCACATGGTGGTTAAGGTGACTGACTTCCACATGGCTGACGGCAAGGTTAGGCTCCCAGACTCCTCAGCTCGAGCACGTCAGCTTGTGTGTGCACGCTTGCTCAAAATCCCAGAAAGAGAAATGGAAAAGGGTTTGCGACATGACCATTCCCAAGGGTGGGTCCTTTCTCACTTCCCCCACCTCGTCTGTCTCCAAGAACACCTGCCCTCCAGCAACATTAAGGAAGAAAAGAAAAAAGATTTCATGTTATATATGTTAGAACTTTATCTATAGCTATGTAGCTTGTATTTATTTTCTTTCTTTTTTTTTTTTAAGAGTTATTTAATTTTAAATAACTCTTTTTTTTTTTTTTTCCCCAGAGAGAGAGAAGGAAAATGAGAAAGCAAGCCAGGGCTTGAACCGTGATGAGCCAAGTGGGAGTCCAACATCTTAACCACCACGCCTCTTAACCTGCCAGCCCCTATAGCTTGTATTTTGATGCCCTCAACCCACCCTTTAAAATTCTCACATCAAATCAAGAATAATTGAGCACATCAGACAACTGGATGGGCATGTAGGTATGCTTTTAATTCATTCCAGTATCTAAAATACTGTTTGGGGACATTGTTGCAAATTAAAGAAAATGTCTTTACTCTTTTCTCTCCCCACCATTATGTTTTTGGATAGCTATTGGGATTGCGAATATACTTATAGGCATTCTGTTTGATGTAGGTTCATTTCAGGGCATGTATTTGATACAAATTATAATTCTGTCCTTAGTTTAATAAATTGCTTTCCAGAGCAGCTTTACTGTAATTACACAATCTATTTGATCAACTATGGCCAGTGTTTCCATCTGTTTAGCATAGCGTACCACAGTCTTAAAATCAGTTCTAGATTTAGTCCAATCATTTTTAGAATGGATCTTTCTATATAAAAGTAACTGGCACAGAGTATTTTGAAAATTAAAAAAATGTAGAGACATCTTCTAGTCAATGTAACAGATTTTAATCACATTTATAGTCCTCAATGTTTTATGTGTGTGTGTGTGTGTGTTGCATTAGAAGCTCAAGGAATGAAATTGTTATATTAACTGCTACAATGCGCAATATGGAGCATTAAAAATAATATGTATTCATAAACAAGAGTAGAGATAGTATGGCAATATAAAATTAAGGACATTACTGCCTAGAAAGAGCCTGACTGATTCCCTACCAACCAAGCATTTTCATCACAGCTCATACATATTCAGCGAGAGAAATAGCAAGCCAGTGAATTCAACAAACTGCGGCTGAGACCAAAACACTATTTCTTAGCATCTGTTTGGGGGGATTATGTAAAATACTTAACGCACTGTGTTTTCACTGCGATCCTACTTTTGTGTCCCAACCAGTGACTTTTCATCTAAACCAATGTTTACCTGAGACCCCTGTGCATACATGTACCGGACCCGAAATACAGTGACAAATACAAGCAACACATTTGGAGCCCAGCCTCGATGCAACTCAGTTCGTTTTTCATGGCATGTGTTTTGATTCTCTCGGGATCTGAAACTCCCTGTTATAGTAAGTGTACTCCACTGTGAGGCTGGGGAGGAGGAACTGGTGTTCTGGGTTGTGGAAAAACACCACCAGAGGGGTCGCCAGGTGGTGTGATGGTTGGGGGCAGTGGACTCCCACATGGCAAACTGCAGTCTGAGTCTCGGACCTGACAACTCGCTTTCTTACTTTCCCTCTCTCTCTCTCTTACTCTGTCCCTCTCTGGCCAAAGTAAAATAAGTAAATAAGTTAAATCAAATAATTCTTTAAAAAAGAAAAATCCCACCAGGGTTGCAGCTCTCTCAAAGCATTACACCCCAATGTGTGCTCCGTGGACCAGTCGCACGGCAGCCTCTGAGAGTCTTTCGGGAAAGCAGGATATGAAGCCCCGCTCAGACCCACTGACTGAGAATCTGCGTGTTAGCAAGATCCCCAAGTGATGTCTTTAAGTAATAAGATTTGAAGAGCCTAGTTTTTGTTTTTGTTTTTGTTTTTTAGAGGTTTTTGTTATAGGGCACTTGTGCTCACCAGACAGACAGAGACAGACAGAAAGCAAGAAATCACCCCCTGGGGAGATGGCTATACCGCAATCCCTTCTCCTCCATTCTCCTCTCGGATTCTTGGGCACACACACACACACACGCCCAGCGTGTGTTAAGCCACCAGGTCCAGACTCGAACCGCAGTTGACTACATGGGAGTCCAGCAACATAGCCATTATGCTAACTGCTGGTCCCTTGAAGAGCCCAGTTTTAAAGCAAACTCACACATGGCCAGAGATTCATTGAGGATGATTCTCAAAGTTTTCTGAGACTTAGTATACAGCATGGTGGCTACAGTTAATGTATTTTACTCTATTTATTTACATAAGAGAGTAGATCTTTTTATTATTTTTTCAATTTGTAAAACCAGCAAGATCACCAGTGGTTACATGGCTGGACTCCCATGTAGTCAACCACGGCGCAAGTCTCGGACCTGGCAGCTTAAAACTCACACTGGGCGCGTGTACATGTGTGCCCAAGATCCCAAAAGGAGAATGGAGGAAAAGGGATTGCAGTGTGGCCATCCTCCCAGAAGGTGATCTCTTGCTTTCTGTCCCTTTGTGTCTCTCTGTTTCTCCAGTGAGCTCACGTGCCCTATAGCAAAAATCTCTCTCAAAAAAAAAAAAAAGTTATCTTTTTATTTGCTATAAGGCATGTGCACTCCCCGGAAAAAAAGCAGCATGAAAGGAGGATAAAAGCACCTCCCAGGGGAGATGGCTACGCTGCAATCTCTTCTCCATTTCTACTCTTGGGATTTGGGGCACACACACACACACACACACACTCACACACCTGGCACGTTTTTCAGGCTTCCAGATCCGGGACTCAAACTGCACAGTCAGCCAGGTGGGATCCCATCTTAACCACCATGCCATCGCAGGCCTAAGAGTAGATTTTAAGAGTTCTCACCAGACACACACATTATCGTTTGAGGGGCTGAATGTTAATTAGTTTGGTTATGATCACTTTTTTTTAAGAATTAGTTTATTTAACTTATTTATTTTAATTTGACCAGAGAGGGACAGAGTGAGAGCAAGAGAGAGGGAAAATGAGAAAGCAAATCACCAGGTCTAGGAATCGAACTGTGGTCAGCCATGTGGGAGTCAGTACCCTTAACCACCATGCCACCTGCCAGCTTTTTATTTATCATTATTATTATTTTAATTTTGTTAGAGGACAGAGAGAGAGAATGGGAGAGTGAGAAAGCAAGCCACCAGTTCCAGGACTAGAACTGCGGTTGGCCATGTGGGAGTCCAATGCCCCTACCACCATGGCACCAGTGGCTAACATATTTTAATGGGATATATATGTTACATATTCTATGTTATAGATATGTACATATCTGTCTGTTTCTAAAATCTTTTCTTGTCCTTATATGTTGGACACCCGGAGGGGGTATGGCCGTGCTGCATTCCATTCTCCTCCTGGGATCTTGTGAGCAAACATGTACACATGCCTAACATGATTTTCAAGCCACTAGTTCCAGGACTTGAACCATGATCAGACATGTAGGAGTCTAGCACCTTAACCATCATGCTGTCCGCTGGTCCTAGATCATAAACAACCCTTTTTTTTTTCTTTTTATAGAAAGGTTTTTGCCATAAAGTGTGTGCATTCATAGGAGAGACAGAGAGACAAAAAGTGAGAAATCACCCCCCAGAGTTATGGTCATACCACAGTCCCTTCTCCTCCATTCTTCTCTTGGGATTTTGGTCACTCATGCACACATGCCTGGCATGATTTTCTTTTCTTTTCTTTTCTTTTTTTTAAAGAATTATTTAACTTTATTCATCATTATTATTATTACTTTTCATTTGACCAGAGAGAGTCAGAGAAAGAGAGAGAAAAAGAGAAAGTAAGCCATCAGGTTCAGGACTCAAACTGAGGTTGGCTATGTGGAAGTCAAGCACCTTAACTGTCCTGACCCAGGGGACAATCGAACAGGTTTCCTGAGGGAAGTAGTGAGAGACGGGACAAACGACCCAGTGTTACAACACGGAGACGACGCAGTGTCACAACTCTTCAGGGTCGTCCGGAGACGACGCAGTGTCACAACTCTTCAGGGTCGTCCGGAGACGACGCAGTGTCACAACTCTTCAGGGTCGTCCGGAGACGACGCAGTGTCACAACTCTTCAGGGTCTTCAGGGTCGTCTGGAGATTGTGGGCCAGGGATCATGGTTATATACATGTTGGTGGGCAGTGATTGGTTGTCCTATATGCTAATGAAGGATTGTATAAGGTAGGTTATGATTGGTTGCGTTTGTGGACCAATCATGAGGTGCTGGATATGCAAACTGAGGGATTCTAAGCTCACAATTTGCTGTGGGAAGTGGCCAATCAGAGTATGGTTTTGAAGGTGAGGTTTTGAAGGGGAGCCAATCATGGCCTTTGTCATTGTGTAATTGTTTGCTCTCTGAGAAACTGGTGATATTCGCTGGTTCACAGCCTCCCACATATCCCCCTTCTCTGTTTTAATTTGAGAGATGAGGTAAAGGCCCGGGGGACTCGTGCCTGTCTTAGGTTGGAGTCGTTTATGGAACCATACGTCCATTCTTACCCATCAATGGAGAGTCCCATAGCTATGATGGGCCTCCTGTCTTATGTGGAAGGACTGAACAGTTATTGGGTTCATCAGACTCTATTACCCATCTTTGGCTAACCGATTCAGTGCCTCAGGTGAGACCAGTATAGGGGCGTTGGCCTTCCATAAGCGAGTTAATTTGTTGTTTGAGGAATGACATGTGCCTATTAAATATAACAGGTCCCAGTGAACAAACAATTAAAAGGCCAATGAATGGGCCAAGGAGGGAGAGCAGGAAAGGGAGGAGACCATTCCAGGCAGACCATCAGGGAGTTGTTTTCTACATTGTTGGAGAGATTCTTGGAGTTGATATATTTTGTCAAAGGATCAAGCTACTGACCGAGATATATAACCTGGTACAATTGTAATAAAACAAGCAGCTAAAAGTCCTGCTCCTTGGTTCCAAAGTATTAGTTCCCAGTGTTCTTTTTCTAATTGAATTTGTTCTTTTAATTGTGTTATTTCATTAATTATTTTTTGTTTTGGGTCAATAAGCGGTGGTACTGAGGTGGTAGTGTTATAGGGTGGTGGCCGTTTTTTGAAGGGCGACCATTCAGCCTTGGCTTCTAGGATTTCCTCCTCTGAACTACTTGATGACTCATTTTTCTTTGGCTCTTACAGAGCCTTAAGGTTGTTTTTATTTTTTAGTTTTTTGGATTTTTGGGGTTTTGTCTTGCCTTCAGGGCTTTTAACTTCTTCCTCACCATCTAGGGAAATAAGATCCTCTCCCAGTTCTTTTTCAATTTTAGAATCCTTGGTTAGATCGACCATAGTGGCACGGGTTTCTTTTAAGCCCTGAATGAATAGTTCGTGCTGACTAAGCCCTTGTCCCATTATTACCCTTATTACTTATGAGTAAGCGACTTTTGTTACTTACTGGAACGATTCTATGCCATCCTCCTCTGCGGCCTTTCTTGGGACAATTCTCTGCCGTCCCTGGACGATTCTCTGTCTTCCCCTTCTGGACGATTCTCTGCTGTCCTTTTCTGGACAATTCTCTGCCTTCCTTTCTCGGGATGATTCTCTGCCATCCTTTCTTGGGACGATTCTCTGCCGTCCCCTCCTGTTTTCCGCCGCGGCCTTTCTCTTTATTTTGGTGCTCAGGACAATTCTCTACCGTCCCTTTCTCGGGTGCTCTTCACTGGATCCTTCATACTCAGGTCTCTGTTCGGGCACCACGTGTCCTGACCCGGGGGACAGTCGACAGGTTTCCTGAGGGAAGGAGTGAGAGACGGGATGAACGACACAGTGTTATAACTCTTCAGGGTCGTTCGTTTATTGTGGGCAGCATGGAGATGACACAGTGTTACAACTCTTCAGGGTCTTCAGGGTCATCTGGCAATTGTAGGCCAGGGATCATGGTTATATACATGTTGGTGGGCAGTGATTGGTTGTCCTATATGCTAATGAAGGATTGTAGAAGGTGGGTTATGATTGGTTGCTTTTGTGGACCAATCATGAGGTGCCGGATATGCAAATCTGAGGGATTCTAAGCTCACAATTTGCTATGGGAAGTGGCCAATCAGAGTATGGTTTTGAAGGTGAGGTTTTGAAGGGGAGCCAATCATGGCCTTTGTCATTGTGTAATTGTTTGCTCTCTGAGAAACCGGTGATATTTGCTGGTGCGCAGCCTCTCACACTTAACCACCACACGACCTGCTGCCCCCAGCCTGGCATGATTTTCTTTTCTTTTCTTTCCTTTTCTTTTCTTTTCTTTTCTCTTCCCTTCTCTTCTTTTCTTTCTTTTTTTACAATTACAGTATGACCGTATTTTGGTACAAAAACTTTTTGAAATTCATACATAGTTTTTCCATTACACATATTTCCATGACCTTTTTTTTTCTGAAACATTTTTTTAATTGATTAATTTACATTCATTCCCTGAGCATTGTCACAGCATATAAAATGTAATTTCCCATCCAGAATCTACTGCATAGTGGCTTAATTATGCATGTTATTGTCAATAATTTTTCCATTTCTTGTTTCATATATACATACACATATTTATATATGTATATATATTTTTACCCCATTTCTTTTTTTTCTTTTTTGTTATGTTTACTTTAATGGGCAATAACAGTCTCAGAAATCTTTCTCTTCATCAGATGTTTGATTCCCTTGAAAAACTTTTGGTTTTTGAGCTTGGACGTGGAGGGGGTATGGTCGTGATGCATTCCATTCTCCTCCTGGGATCTTGGGGACATATAATAATATGATTTATGCAATCAATAATATGATTTTCCTGTTGTAGTGCATTCTGAAGTTCTTCTTCTGAAGAACAATGAATCCAACCCATACCTTTGTGAAAATCAGTCTCTTTATTAAAAGGTACAGTGCACTTTCGTATATGGCCAAACTGTGCAGTGTTCTCTCAGCTCACTTGCTGCTGTGGTCCAAGGAATTTTTCTGACAAAAGCAATGGGATGACTAATACCTGTTCACAACACCACGGTTGCCCTTACTGCCAAGGCCACCATTTTCAAACTTCTAGCCCTATTTTTGACCCCCTGCCATTTCCCATCCTCCTCTCACACTATCTCTGGTGTCTACAGTTGTTTTCATTCCTTTACCCCCCACATTTTATTGACTCACAAAAGTTCTTAAATAATCTAACTACTTTCAATAGCAAGCTCAGCTGGTATGTACATATCTGTGAATACTGTCTGACTTTAGTTGTGAAACTCTGAGTAGAATAAATATACTATAAGGTAGCACCTAGCTGATGCTATATAGCTTACTATAGTCATTAAATAGGTATTTTTAATATATTTTTTAATTTCAAGAAAAGTAGTTTTAGTTTTGTTCTTTTTGAGAGTTTTTTTCCTATAGGGCGTGTGCGCTTTCTAGAGAGACAGAGAGAGAAAAAAGAGACAGAAAGTGAGAAATCACCCCCCAGGGGGGATGGCCATGCCGCAATCCCTTCTCCTTCATTCTCCTCTCAGGATCTTGGGCACGCACGCACACACATCTGGCGTGAGTTTAAGCCACCGGGTCCGGGACTCGAACCACAGTTGACTACGTGGGAGTTCAGCAACATAGCCATTATGCTAACTGCTGGTCCCAAGGAAAGCAGTTTTAGTTTTAAGAAGTCACGGAAATGCTAAGGAACTTTGCTTAAAACTTAAAGCCAGGGAACAGGTTAAGATTCTGTTCAAATAGTATGTACATGAACGTATCGACAGCTCAAGACAGGACAAAAATCCTTAAAATTGGAAAACAAAGCTTAGAAGAAAATCAGCAATGTTTTAGTCAAAAGTCATAGAATGCTATTTCATCAGTTCAGTCTCAAGTACTTAATCTTTCCTCTGTTGTGGTCCGATCTTCCCAATTAAATTATGGGATATAATATTCAACTAGATTTGTCCCTATGATTAAGTTGGGCATTTTCTTAGTTTTTGAATTCTTATTTCTGTGTGTCTGTATTTTATTTTTCTGGTATAGCACTCCTTTGAGAACTTCTTGGAGATCTGATCTGGTGCTGGTAAATTCTTTCAGGTTTTGTTGATCTGAGAATGTTCTTGTCTTTTCTTCCCATATGAAGGATAATCTTGCCAGGTATAGCATTCTTGGTTGAAAGTGCTTTTCCCTTAACACTTCAAATATATTTTCCCATTCTTTCCTCGCTCACATTGTTTCTGATGAAAGGTCTGCTATTAGCCTGATGGGATATCCTTTGTAGGTAACTTGCCATTTTACTCTTGCCAGTCTTAGTATCTTATCTTTGTCTGTGGTTTTGGTCAATCTGGCTATAATGCGTCCTGGAGAATTGTTCTTGAGACTTTGAGTATCTTTATATCTTTGTATCTTTGAGTACCTCTCTAGGTTTGGAAAGGTTTCTTGCAGGATTTCATGAATAGATTATCAAAGCCCTTATGAGTCTCTTCGCCTTCTGGGATACCAATTATCCAGATGTTTGGACGTTTGATGGTATCTAGTATTTCTCATATATTATTCTCATTTTGGAGGCAATTTTCTGTCTTTGTAGTGGATTTTTCTAGTCCAGCAATTTTAACTTCTACATCTGAGATTTGATTGTATGTATAATCTAGTCTGCTTTTAATACTTTCAAGGGAGATTTTGACGTCTTGTATTATAGCCTTCATCTACAACTGGTCCATTTGATTCTTTTTTATAGTGTGTATTTCCTCTTTTAGATCTTGCAAGAATTTCTTCACCTCCTTGAAGTTTAATCTGAGCATTCAGGAGCATGCAGAAAGAGGTGATCTGGAATCTCTTTGCCATTCTGTTTTTATCTTTTTATGCAACAGATTCAGTGGGTATTGAGGAATATGTTAACCCTAATAGTATTTGGATGTTTGGCTATGGTTCCCTTAGATCCGTCTAGAAACACATTGAATGGAGATCGAGGGGCAGAATGATGAGATAAAAGAAAAAGGAAACAGAGAGAGAAAGGGGAAAAAAAGAGAGAGGAGAAGAAGGAAAAAAGAAAAAATAATAAATTTATTTATTTAATTTCATTTATTCATTTATTTATTTTAATTTGAACAGAGAGAGACACAGAGAGAGAGAGAGAGGGAAAGTGAGAAAGCATGCCACCAGGTCTGGGACTCAAACCATGGTCGGCCATGTGGGAGTGTCCAGCACCTTAACCACTGCACCACTGCTGTTCCCCTAATAAATTTATTTTTTTAAAAAAAGCAAAAATAAAAAATCGTGTGGCACACATGCGCACTGCATAAAATGACTAGTTCTCAGTAGCCATGGAGGTGTCTTCTGAAGGCCTGCTCCTTGCCTCTCTGGAGAGGAGGGGGTAGGGGATTATTAGCACAATAAAAGAGGTCTGAAAGCCAGAAGAATATTTTACCTTAAAAATTTTTTAAAGGAAAACTTACCAAAAAAATAAGAAGACAGAGAGAGAGGCAGAGAGAGACAGAGACAGAGAGAAGTTTGAAGGGGCTCCCTGCCACACTACTTTGGGGGCTGGAGGCTGAATTATCGGTAGAAAATCTTCATTTCTCTTTTTTTCCCTGAAATCACTAGTTCTCAGTAGCTAGGGAATGCCTGGCATGATTTTCAAGCTGTTGGATCTGAAACTCAAACTGTGGTTGACCAGTATCGACACCACACCACCTGCTGGCCCCAAATAAAACTTTTTAAGAGGCTTCTGTACAATTATAAGCTAAAAAGCGTTTATATCCACTACTTGCTTCATTAATTATATCTAATCGTATTTATACTAGTTAAAATACTCTCTATTTATTAAAAAGTAACACTTTGGGCCCAGCAGATGGTGTGGTGGTTAAGGTGCTGGACACTCCTACATGGCTGACCATGGTTCAAGTCCTGGATCTGGTGGCTTGCTTTCTCACCTTCTCTGTCTCTGTCTCTCTCTCTCATCAAATTAAAATAAATAAATAAATAAATAAATAAAATTTAAATAAGTAATAAAAAACTAACACTTCTATCAAACCAGTGGTGATTATTCCATGGTAACTACATAGGGTAGAGTGGTCTTATGACTCGGTGAGCTGTTTGCTGCTGTTTACTTTATGCAATTACCAAGGATGTATTGTAGCCTGTGCTATTTGCAACCTTTCTCTGACTACAGAATCAAGAATTTAAAAGAAAAACCATCTTGTTTACGATAGCCATGTCTTCCCTACAAAGCTGCCTTTGCTTTAGAAAGACTTTGGAAGACAACAGATTTCGCCACTGCTGAATTGGAATTGTTTTGTATTTTAGAATTTTTTGAATTTCTTCTTGGCCCTTTTTGTTCACTTGGAGGCAGTTGGTTTGGGATGGCTGAGATGACTCACAGTTCTCAACTCCTTTCTGAGGAATGCAGTAACTTCAGAACCTCCATGCCTCCTGGGGACGTGATGCCAAAGGGACCTGTTCTCCCCACCCTCTTGGAGAATTTGTTTTCCTTTCTCTCTTATATTTAAAATTTTTTGGCCTGAGTAGCTGGGACTATAGGTGTGTGTCATTGTGTCTGGCTTTTAGGGTGGGCTGGGAATCGAACCCAGGTCTCTTATGTGGCCTCAGCATGAAGAACGCTAGGACCAACCAGCACCTTTTGTGCATCTTGGCCTTAGAGTTGGGAAGCCTTATTGCTGTTGTCCCTCTTGATAAGTGAGCAAATGTCTGGGCAGTTCAGGAAACTGGCTCTTTTCATTTCACTTCTCTCCCCCACTTTCCTGGAGGAGTGAGGCCAGAATGAACCAGCTTGCCTAAAACGGGACCTTTGGTTATCTGCACATGCCCTCCTTGCTCCTATGGGTGTTGGTTTTCTTTACCAATGGAGCTTAGAGTGGGTTGTGTGGTTAACAAGGCATCTTTCCATAGTTCTGATCTATGCTTTCTAATAACTAGGTGAGAAGACCAGTTGTAAACACTGTTGCTTAAGGAGGAATAATCCGTGTCCCTGTCACTAGAAGAACTGCGTTATCCATATCTCAAACTGTGATAAGATAGTGATTCTTCATGGTTGGTATGATACTTACACCTATGTTACTGATTTTCAATGTGATATCAAAGTGAGGCAGTACAACAGTTTTTTGTTTTTTTTTTTTTTGGAGAGGTTTTTGCTATAGGGCATGTGCACTCGCCAGAAAGACAGAGAGACAGAAAGCGAGAAATCCCCCCCCCCAGGGGTGATGGCCACACCACAATCCCTTCACCTCCATTCTCCTCTCAGAATCTTGGGCATGCACGCACCCCCCCCTGGCATGAGTTTAAGCCACCAGGTCCAGGACTTGAACCGCAGTAGACTACATGGGAGTCCAGTGACATAACCATTATGCCAACTGCTGGTCCCAGTACAACTGTTTTTAAAGATTTTTGGGCACTGGGAACCAGCAGTTAGCGTAATGGCTATGTCGCTGGACTCCCACGTAGTCGACCGCGGTTC
>NW_006159506.1:3496476-3498675 GCF_000334495.1 Tupaia belangeri chinensis | reverse complement strand
TGTCTGTCTGCGGAGGGCACGCGCCCCCCCCAAAAAAAAAAAAAAGATTATTGGGCATTGCTTTATATTATACTATAAAAAATATTTTATTTTATTCATTAAATGTTGCCAGGGAGTGCATGCGCTCACCAGAGAGAGAGAAAAACCGAGTGGGCTGGTGAAGAAGCACCACCCACGAGGGGCTGTCATGCCTTCTCTTCATTCCTCCCTCAGGATTTCAGAAGTTGGGTCACACAAGCACAGGCAGGTACACACACCCAACATGTTTTTCGAGCTGCTGCGTTTGGGATTCAAACAATGCAGGCCATGTGGGATCCAGACGCATCACAGCTGGCCCGATGAACAATATTCCATGTGTTCACTATGTCCTGCAGTCAATCGTGGTCATTACAGAGCACTTCTCCATCAGAAAGTGGGGTGGTCTGGCCAGATGGGCTGAGGAGTGTATTTTTGTGTATTTAAAGAATGGTGGTTTAAGGGACCAGCAGGGGGCGTGGTGGTTAAGGTGCTGGACACTCCCACATGGCTGACGATGGTTCAAGTCTGGACCTGGCGGTTTCCTTTGTCCCTTTCTCTCTCTCTCTCTCTGTCTCTCTCTCTGTCTCCCTCTGGCCAAATTTTAAAAATGAATGAATGAATAAATAAAATTAAATAAGTAATAATTTAAAAAGAAAAGAATGGTGGTTTAAAAGACTAGGAGCCACCCTAACTGGTGGCTCCAATTAGGGACCAGTTAGGAGTTTATCAGGCAGACCACCCCCCAGGTAACTGAAGTTTACACTGGTGGCTTTGAACAAGATCAGGAAATAAACCCATAATAGAAGAGTCACATGAGGACATGCCAGTTGCATGGTGGTTAATGTGGCTAGATCCCACATAGCTGACTTTGCAGTTCAAGTCCTGACCAGCAGCTTAAAAATCATGCAGGGGGGCGCTGGTAGGTGGCATGGTTAAGCCCTAGACTCCCACATGACCAACTGCAGTTCAAATCCCAGACCTGGCAGCTTGCTTTCTCATTTTCCTCTCTCTCTGGTCAAATTAAAATAAATAAATAAAGTTAAATAAAATAATTCTAATATATATATATGTATGTATGTGTGTGTTTGTGTGTATGTGTGTGTATATAGTATATGATATATATGTGTGTATGTGTGTGTATAGTATATGATACCTATATGTGTGTATGTGCGTGTCCCACCGCCCCCGGGGGACGATTTCTCGCTTTCTGTCTCTCTTTCTTCAGTGAGTGCACATGCCCTATTGCAAAAATCTCTTAAAAAAAAACAAAAACAAAAACAAAACATCACTAAGGCCACATGTGCATATGTGCCAAAGATCCCAGGAGGAGAATGCAGTAGGAGGGATTGCAGCGTGGTCATCCCTCCAGGGGGTAATTTCCCACTTTCCCTCTCACTGCCTCTGTCTCTCTCCAGTGAGCGCATGTACTCTAAGGCAAAGGCCTCAAAAAAAAAAAAAAATTCAGTCACAATAAATTAGCATTGGGCACCTGCAATGGCCTATTGTAGGAATAAGATATTTAGAGGATAACATAAATCTCATACTATTGTGGAGATTACATTTAAAACATTGGGACCAGCAGATGGCATAATGGCTATGTTGTTGGGCTCCCATGTAGTCGACCGCAGTTCAAGTCCTAGGACCCAGTGGCTTAAACTCATGCCGGGCTTGTGTGCATGCATGCCCAAGATCCTGAGAGGAGAATCAATCTCTCTCTTTATCTCTCTCACAGATGAATAAATAAAACTTAAAGACAACCAATAAAATGGGAGAAAAGAAATTAAAAAAAAAAAACTCTTTAAAAATCTAGCAAGAATAATTTCATCTACCCAACTGCTTTTCTATTTATTTTTATCACATCTAAGGACCACAAAGGCCCACTTCAAGATGGCCCCTGTAGTCCCCCATTCCTATGCTCCTGGTATCCATGCCTCTTGTTTAGCTTCTTCCTACTAATAGAGTCTTCACTAAATGTCAGCTTATTTCAGAATTTATAATCATAATAGGAACAGAAGAGATAACACAAGGAGTAAGTGTGAATAGAAAAGAGGAAAGCTCCCAAATCTAAATCCTGGGTACTGTCTTTTTTTTTTTAAATTATTTATTCAATTTTATTTATTCATTCATTTATTTTAATTTGACACACACACACACACACACACACACACAGAGAGAGAGAGA
>NW_006159506.1:3489014-3496450 GCF_000334495.1 Tupaia belangeri chinensis | reverse complement strand
CCACCAGGTCTAAGACTTGAACAATGGTCAGCCATGTGGGAGTGTCCAGCACCTTAACCACCATGCCACCTGCTGGTCCCCAACCCTGGGTACTGTCTTAGTCCATGTGGGCTGCTGTAACAAAATGTCAATGGAAATTTATTACTCACAGATCTGGAGGCTGGAAAGTCCAAGAACAGGGTGCCAGCAAATTCCTGTCTAGTGAGAGCTCTGTCTGCTTCACAGTAGTGTTGGCTTGCTATGTCTTCATGTAGTGGATGGGGCAAGGAAGCTTAATCAAGGCTCTCTTATAAAGGCACTAATCTCCTTCATAAGGGTGAACCTCTCAAGACTTAATCACTTCCCAAAAGCCTATTTTTTTAAAGGAAGAAGTCCTAGATATTTCTTTCCTTTTTTCCAGCAGGTGGCGTGGTGGTTAATAGTGCTGGACTCCCACATGGCTGCCTATGGTTCGAGTCCCAGGCTTCTCTCTCTCTCTTTCTGTCCCTCTCTGGTCAAATTAAAATAAATAAATAAAATAATTATTTTAAATAAATAAGTAAAATACTTGTTACTCTCATGTGAGAGAGAGAAAGAGAGAGCATGACAATGGGGTCTCATGGCATCATCTTCCCATTTTCTAGCCTGCAAAAGTACAAACCTGGCAGGTACAGGCCCACCTGGGAACTACACCTCAATCTTCTAGATGGCTTCCAGCATTACAGAGCATTGCCCTGCCACTGTACCACCATGGCTGGGCCTCTGACCTTTTATTTTAAACTAGAGTTTTCCAGGCCAACCAGTGGCATGCTGGTTAAGGCAGCTGGATCCCACATGGCTGATGTCATGGTTCGAGACCTCAGACCCAGCAGCTGAAGAAACATATGGAATGTGTGTGTGGACACCCAAAATCCTAAGAGGAAAATGAAAGAGAAGGGATTGCAGCATGATCATCCCTCCTGAGGGGTGCTTTCTTTCTCTCTGTCTCTGTCTGTCTCTCTACAGTGAGCGCCCCTACCCTATAGCAAGCTAACTAACTAAAATAAAGCTTCTCTTCGTTATTCCCTTATAATTTTTCATCGATACGTAATAGTTTTACACTTTTGTGGGGTATGCTGTATGATCAATTATTCAATATATGCCTATGATGTGTAATAATCAAATCAAGGCAATAAACATACTCATCATCTCTCACATTTATCGTTAGTTTGTGTTTGAACAAAGTCTTCTCTTTTAGCTATTTTGAATTTTTTGAATTATTTACCATTGTATTTTTATTAAGTATAGTTACTCTTCTGAGCTTTAATACTTTTAGAAATAATTTCTCCATAGGGCACGTGCGCTCGCTGGAGAGAGAGAGAGAGAGAAATCACCCCCTCAAGAGGGATGACCACCCTGCAATCCCTTCTCCATGTTCCCCTTGGGATCTTGGGCACACACACACACACACACACACACACACACACACACGGCCAGTGTGAGTTTTAAGTTAACAGATCCAGGACCCAAACCATGGTCAATCATATGTGAGTCCAGCTATGTAACCATTATGCCATCTGCTGGTCCCTCTAATTCTTTTCTAACTTCAATTTTCTTTCTGTTATACAATATTATAAACATCTAAAGAGAAGGTAGGATGTTTTAAGACTAATTCTGATATTCCAGTACAGTTGTCTGTCCTGAATTGGTTCCAGGACCCTGCAGACAACCCAAACTGTGGATGCTCAAATCCTTTATAAAAGTGACACAGTGGGGCCAGCAGGTGGTGCCAAGTGTGGTTTGAGTCCCAGACTTGCCAACTTGCTTTCTCACTTTCTCTTTCTCCATCTCTCTGGTGAATTTAAAATAATAATAAAATTAAATAATTTTTAAAAAGTGACATAGTATGTGCATATAACCTGTGCACATCTTGTTTACTTTAAGTCATCTCTAGATGGCTTATCATACCTAATACATATAAATGCTATACAAATAATTGTTACATTATGTTTTTGTCTACTTTTTGTTGTGCTGTTATTTTCATTTCTTTATTTTTGAATATCTTCAATTGGATGAATACATGGATGTGAAACTAATAGACACAGAGGGCCAGCTGTATTTTTTTGTGTGTGTAAACTTTCTTTAAAAAAATTTTTTATTGGGTCCAGCAGGTGGCGTGGTAGTTAAAGGTGCTAGACTCCCACATGGCTGACCTCAGCTCGAGTCCCAGACCTGGCGGCTTGCTTTCTCTCTTCCTCTGTCTCTGTCCCTTTCTGGTCAAATTAAAATAAATCAATAAAGTTAAACAAAGTCATTCTTAAAAAAACAAAAAACGAAAATAAAGAATCCATGCCACAAGGTAGGGTCATGATTAATTGCACTATTTTTTATTGCGATTCATGCCCAGTAAAGGGACTGCTAGGAGACCAATTAGCTGATGCATTTGACCAGTTTGCAAATTATGGTTACTTCAGGGCCTGTGGGCTATCGTATTGACTTTATTTTGGTAAGTAAGAAAGGTCCACATAGTCAACAACCGAAAACCACATCTGTACATCAGCTCAGTGTTGCAGGTCATAAGTGTGGCGTGGCTGGATTTTCTGCTCGGGGTCTTACAAGACCGAAACCTCCGTGTTGGCTGAAAGCTGTCTGCAGCTCCGATGGGTCTCCCGCATTCCTTGTCGCACGTCTTCCTCATCTTCAAAACCAGCAGTGGAGACTGTCTCTTGCTCTGAAACCATCTCTTGCTTCAAGTCTTTGACTTTTTCTTGACCTCTAGACCCAGGTTTAGAGGGCTGGTATGATTACGTCAGGCCCACCTGGGTAATCTCCCTTTTGATCAACTCAAAGTCTACTCATTAACATCTTTCATTGGTTTTGCAGTTTCTGGGGCTGTATAACATAACATCATCATGGGATGAGATACTAGCATCCCATCATATTCACAGATTGTACCTGCACCCAAGGGAAGGGATTCGTACAACATAAATGGGAGTTTGGGGGACCACCTAGAAATTCTGCCTATCTCGATGGAGTGATTATTTTTGATGGCATTGGGGAGCTAACAGGGAGGCTTGGAACACTAACCACTGAGCATGAGTAAGAATCAGAGAACTGGAAGCTCTCTACCAACCCCCCGCCCCCTGCCCAACCCAAATTCTTATTTTCTTGTGGCTGCAGGGCAGACCTCACTGATAATAGGAATCTGATTGTGTGGGTTGCTAAATTCCAAGATGAGCTGACTTGACAGGCTTGCCAAGTCTCTTCCGTGACAGAGCATTGATTGGAAAGCAGTGGGACCTCTGGATGTGCTTGGTTAAGCTGAGGACGTTCAGTCTCCAAGTCCCTCTGTCCTTCTTGCTAGCAGAATCAACGCTTCTTCACCTGCGTGAGATCAGCTTCCCCCCCGCCTGACACCCCTGTGGTAAGTTCACCCGAGGCAGTTACCTGGGTCTGGGATACAAACTGCAGCTGACTACGTGGGAATCCATCGACATAACCACTACGCCATCTGCTGGTTCCAACAGCAACAAGTCTTTCAACTCACAAATATGAGATGACGTTCCACTAGTTTTTATGTATTCTTTATTTCTTTCCTCAGTGTTTTATAGTTTTCAGTATATTGTTCATTCACCTTCTTGGTTAGGTTGATTCCTAAGTATTTTATTCTTTTCAAAGCCATTCTAAATGGAATTGCTTTCCTCATTTCTTTGGATAGTTCATTTTTTGTGTATGAAAACCCAACTTACTTTTCTATGTGGACTTTGTGTCATGCGACAGGTTTATGTATGTGTAAAATATTTAGGATTTTCATGTCATATTCAAACAGAGATTATTTGGGGTTTTTGTTTTTGTTTTGTTTTAACCAATTTCAATATCTTTTATTTCTTTGTCCTGATTGCTTTGGTTAAGACAAACAAGGGGGAAGTTAATCTCTTCAACTAATGGTGTTGGCAAAGCTGAGTATATCCACATGCAAAAGAATGAAATTGGACCTTTATCTTTACGATATATAAAAATCAACTAACAAGGAATAAAATCTGCTAATTTGTACAATTCCTGGAAGGAAACATCAGGGAAAAGATTCTTAACACTGGGCTAGGCAATTATTTCTTGGCTATGATACCTAGTGGTTAAGAGAGCAGGATCTTTTTTTTTTTTTTTGAGGTATTTTCACTATAGGGCGCGTGCGCTCGCCAGACACACAGAGAGAGACATTAGAGACAGAAAGCGAGAAATCACCCCCCAGGGGGGACGGTCACGCCGCAATCCCTTCTCCTCCATTCTCCTCTCGGGATCTTGGGCATGCACGCACATGCGCCCGGCGTGAGTTTTAAGCCACCGGGTCCAGGACGCGAACCGCGGTCAACTACGTGGGAGTCCAGCGACATAGCCATTACGCTAACTGCTGGTTCCCACGAGAGAGCAGGATCTTGGGGCTAGCAGATGGCATAGCAGTTATGTTGCTGGACTCCCACATGACCAACCACAGTTCGAGTCCCAGACCCAGTGGCTTGAAAATCACGCTGGACATATGTGCATGTATGCCCAAGATCCCAGCAGGAGAATGGGGGGGAAGGGATTGTGGTATGGCCATCCCCCCAAAGGGGAATCATTTCTCGCTTTCTCTATCACTGCCTCTGTCTCTCTCTGGTCAGTGCATGCACCCTAAGGCAAAAACCTTTAAAACAAACATAAAACAGAGCAGGACCTCACATGGCTGGTAGAATGAAGCTTGGCCTTTATATGGTTCCAAGTGTTTTGACTATGTTGAATCAGGAACAAGGAGCAGGATCTATTTCCAGTGTTTCTAATTGCAACTTTTGATAGTGATCTGAAGGGGCTGTCCAGCAGGTGGGAGAAGGTGAGGGAAGAACTGTTAATAGTGGAAGAGATTTAATGCTTATCATTGTAATTCACAGGTTCACCTGCAGGTGGTGCCAGATTACTGCTCATCCTATTTGCTTCTATTTTATTTATTTACTGTTTCAGTATCTCCCTGACCACTGTGTGTCCATATCCATCTGGTTCTTGCAAACTGTTTTCTTCAACGTTTTGGCTTCTCGTTTGATGGATAAAGAGAGCCAAGGATCTATCCTCCCGGAATCAAGGAAGAAGAAAAGAGATTACACAGAAATAACCCAACTAATATCCTGAAATTTAACCCTGTCCAAGAGCTACACACTTGTCAGACTCTTGATGGTTCTGCTATTTAAAGAAAAAAAAAATTCTTATAGGGTGTGTGCACTCACCAGAGAGAGAAAGAGAGGGAGGGAGAGAGGGAAAAAAAGTGAGCAATTGCCCCTCAAGGGAGCTATCCACGCCACGATCCCCTCTCATCCGTTCTCTCAGGATTTGGGGCACACATGCACATGTACCTGGTACATTTTCCAAGCTGCCGGGTTTGGGATTTGAAGCACAGAGTCAGCTATGTGGAATCCAACCACCTTAACCACCATGCCACCTGCTGGCCAGAAACTAACTTTTAAAAAAGTATAAATATCAGGTCAGCAGGTGGCATGGTAGAGGGTCCATTTGGGTCCCCTGCATAGGTAGGTCAGCCTGGCCTTCTCCTCCACCCTGCACTGTCCAGAACGACAGCAGTATTTAAGCGGGTCACCTTCTCAACCTTTGCAGGTGCATCCTTTAACATTCATCAAGAAGAGCTTGTAAAAAGAAAACTAAGCTTCTTGGCAATGTTGCAAGGTTTCCTGGACATGGCGTAGTCCAACACTCTGTACTCAGGGCTGAGGACAGGCGAAGAACAAAGTTGGGGGGGAGAGAGGATCTTACTCCCCCACCTACCTGCTCTTCCAGGAGACCCTTTGAGCCCTCCAAAGAGAGGAGGAGAGCAGCTACAGGGTCTCCATGATCTGCCTACCAGGGAGTGTCTCCTGACCTGGGAGCTCTGTCACTCACCAGGGTAAGTCTGCCTGTCTCCAGGGAAGCCGCTCCAAAGTCCCCCACATCAGGTATCAAGCTCTCCCCTACTAGAAGGCTGGGTCTCTCTCTCCTGGTGTTGTAGAGGGCCACCCAATGAATGACCACCAAAGCCCAATTAAGGTTAAAGGGAGTCTTAATTAGCTGGCCAGCAACTACAGCCTGAGGCTCGGGGGGCCGAGAGTCAGAAGTGCAGCCCTGATCGAAGTTTGAGTAGTCTTTTTATAGGGGGTCAATTACCAGGGGTTTCTATGTAAGCTGTTCCAGAAGCTGAATCAAGCAGGTTCATTATTTCTAAGGGGAGTAGGGTTTCCATGCAAGCAGTTAACATTGCTAAACAAAAGGGTTTCGGGCTAATTAGCAAAGACAGTAGCAGGTACCGGATGGCATCCCGGATACAGTTTTCCATATGGCTAGCACAAGCTATTTTCTCGTGGAAGAGTAAGCAGGTTTTCAGAAGCAGACAGCCATGTAAGGGAACAAAATGGACGAACAGTTGTTCATGTGCAAGATCTAACATGCGACCTTCCACACTGGCTCCTACTGATTTGAAAACTGCAGCATTCAGACAACAGGCTATGGGGCGTGGGAGCTGGTTCCTCTGCAGCTAAAGTGCTGGCTGGGTTTTTAGTTTGTTTTAAAGACAGGGCAGGGCCAGCCTGTGGTGTGGTGGTTAAAGCAACTGAACCCTATGTGGTCAACCTCTGGGTTTGAGTCCTGACTTGGTGGCTGGAAAAACATGCTGGGTGTGTGTGCACGCTCGCCCAAAATCCCAAGAGGAAGAGGTTGAAAATAGATAGTAGTATGACTGTTTCTTGGGACCTGGTGATTTAAAACTCATGTCAGGCACGTGTGCGCGTGTGCCTAAGATCCCAGGAAAAATGGAGAAGGGATTGCAAGTGGGGCCATCACTTCTGGGGAGGGAGGGGCTGATTTCTCCCTTTCTGCCTCTGTCTCTCCAGTGAGTGCACGTGTGCCCTGTAGCAAAAAAAAAAAGGAAAGGAAAAAAAATCTCAAAAAAAAAAAACAGGCTGGGCACATGTATGTGCTTACCCCAAATCCCAACATGATAACATGATGAAGTCCCGGACCCAGTGGCTTAAACTCACACCAGGCGCATGTGTGTGCATGCCCAGGATCCCGAGAGGAGAAAGGAGAAGGAATTGCAGCGTGGCCATCCCCCCAGGGGATGATCTCTTGCTTCCTATCTCTATCTTTCTGGTGAGCGCATGTGCCCTATAGCAAAAACCTCTCCAAAAAAAAATGAAAGAAAGAAAAGAAATTGCCGTGTGACAGCGCGCAATGGGGAAGTGCATTCTCCCTGTTTCTGTCTCTCTCTAGGCTTCAGCCTAGAGCTGGGATGACCACCCACACTGCTGGGAATAACAGCTCTCAGCCTTTAGGTAGGCCCAGGAATTGAACCCAGGCCTCCCATGTGGTCCCAGTCTACGTAGCACAGCATTTCAGCAGTGTGCCTCACCATGGCTGGGCCTGTGCTTACTCCCTTTTTGAAAACTGTAAAAAATAGAACCTAGCCA
>NW_006159506.1:3482563-3487706 GCF_000334495.1 Tupaia belangeri chinensis | reverse complement strand
AGTAGACAATTGAAGGCCAAGTGGCATGGAGGCTACGTGGTCAGCTGCACTGTTCAAGTCCAGGACTTGGTGGCTTGAAAATTATGCCTCCCATTCAGGAGAGGTACAAAGCCAAGCCCATCCTGAGATGGCAACTGATCTTCAGCTGTGAAATATTGCTTTCATTGACTAAAAATGAAGATTTTCTGCTGAGACTTCTCCCTCCAGATTCAGTTCTAGATTGGTAGGGCAACTTCTGCATCTTTCTCTCCATCTCTCTGTCTGTCTGTCTCTCTGTCTCCCCCTGTGCCATTTAATTTGGCTAAAAAATTATTTGTCTGTCTGTCTCTCTGTGTATCCCTATGCCATTTAATTTGGCTAAAAAATTAATGTAAAATACCTTCAAAAGTTGACATTAAAAGCACTGCAATTTTGGGACCAGCAATTGGCGTAATGACTATGTCACTGGACTCCTATGTAGTCAACCATGGTTCAAATCCCAGACCTGGTGGCTTAAACTCACACCGGGAGCGTGTGCGTGCGTGCCCAAGATCCCGAGAACAGAATGGAGAAGGGATTGTGGCATGGCCATCCTCCCTTGGGGGTGATTTCTCGCTTTCCGTCTCTCTGTCTCTCTGTCTTTCTGGCGAGTGCATGCACCCTATAGCAAAAACCTCTCAGGAAAAAAAAAAAGCACTGCAATTTAACTTTTGCTGAAATAAAAGAGATGTGGGATGTTAGCCACTGCCCTATCTTTAAACCTTGCAAAAATGCAGTGGTTGGCCACAGTCAACATTAAGACATCGTCCCACTTAGCCTTAGAAGGCTAAGCCTTGGTTTAATCTCTGGCATAACTTTCACTTTTATCATCACTTTTTTATACCAGAGGGCGTGTGCTCACATAAGAGAGAGAGAATACACCCCCAGGGAGGCTTGGTCGGCCGCAATCCCTTTTCCTCCATTTCTCCTTCCCATCAGGATCCTGGACACGCATGCCCATGTGCTCAGTTTGTTTTGTGCTAAAACAGAAAATGTTATCTAGGACTTTTGCGAATCAAAAAGAAGCTCACCAGATGAACACACCCTCTAAAACTGATAAAGTACATGATCAAACTCAGTAAAGACTTATGCACTTGAACAAAAATACAAAAATGACATGAAACAAACAAACAAAAAATACGAAGATTACATGAAACAAAACTCTAGCAGAAATGACCCCTTGTAGCATGAGCTGCCCTGCTCTTTGCCCCTGTACTTAACAAGACTAGACTTCCCTTCTTCCTATAGATTCATCATGGTGACTAATCTGCTAAATGTGTATCTTTCCAAAGTTTATTTCTGGTAAGAGAAGGAATAAGAAAAAACAAAAATTGTCCGGACAAGGGGAGTTTTAGGTGCCTTTTTAAATAATTTAAGAAGCAGCTTCTTTTACTTATATATATTTTTTTTCTTTTTGAGATAGTCTCAAATATATTCTTGTTAACTTCTAAAAAGTTAATTTTGTCATCTCTTTTTTTATGAGTATTTTTATACTAACAACGTAGTAACCTCATTTTTTAATAAAATACAGATTTTGTTAATTTAGCGCGCAAAGATTTATCGACGCTTCTGCCTGATAAAATTTTAATCAAGATCACCTTTTGTAATTTTTCCCCTTTACCTAAATACCTGCAGGTCAAGGTGCCATAGATGTCATAAAGTTAGCTGTGGTGTTCAAAAGGGGTCGTCCTTTTTGCCCTTTAGAACTGTACATATCTTTCCTTTTTTTTTTTTTTTTTTTTGAGCATCTCTCCACTAAATGTCACTCCCTTTTTTTTTTTCCTTTTTCCTTTTTTTTCCCCCTAACTAATGTACTTCCAAACTTTTAGTTTCTTAACTACTCGCCCAAAGAGGAAACAAAACACTGCACCTGACTCAGAGAGCAAAGGAGCCCCCTGCCTGAGGAGCGGAACCGCCACTCCACGCCGAAGGAGCGCGCACAACCTCGACCGCCCAAAACCTCGACCGCCGGCGACTCAGCGCGGAACCCGGGAGCCCTCGCCAGCGACCTGGGCGCCCCCACCCGAGGGGCGCGGGAACCGTGACCCCTTACCTGAGGAGCCCCGAGAACCAGGAACCCCACCTGAGGAGCGCCGAGAACCACATCCCTCACCTGTGACCGACGCCGCGCCCGAGGAGGCCGGAGGAGGCCGGAGGAGGCCGGAGGAGGCCGGAGGAGGCCGGAGGAGGCCGGAGGAGCGCGCGGAGACCGGGGTTACCCAAAACAGACAGACAGACAGAAGACAGACGAACAAGCAAACCGGCTTAGAGATAAACCAGACCGTCTACCAAACTTGGGGAGGTCGGAGGCCGGAGGACTTACTGGCTCTCCCCCGAGGAGAGGCTTGCAGCCCGAGAGGGCACACAGGGCCCCCTGCCGGTACCAGGCACGGGTTCGAAGCGTCCCTTCAGAAGATCTGCCGTTCATCTCTCCTCCCTTCGTGGTAATGCCATCTTGTCGTCGGAAAAAATAACCAAGTGTAAAATTAAGAATTAATAATTAAGAATTAATGCGGCTGATTTCCAAGCCAACTGTGAGTGACCTAGGTCCGGAGAAGAGGCATACATGCCTTTTCTCGGGGTGACCAACGTATAGAGGTTCCTTTTATTTGTTTGAGATTGATAGACAGCACTTAGTGAAAAGATTTTCCATTGGTCTGGCCGGAAAAGGCGGGACATATAAAAGGGGTGGAGCTTATAGGTTATAGGTGGGTTCCACAATTTTTTTGTGTGTGTGAGGTTTTTGCTGTAGGGCGCATCCGCTCGCCAGACAGAGAGAGAGAGACATAGAGACAGAAAGCGAGAAATCCCTCCCCAAGGGGGATGGCCACGCCGCAATCCCTTCTCCATTCTCCTCTCGGGATCTTGGGCGCGCACGCACACGCGTCCGGCGTGAGTTTTAAGCCACTGGGTCCAGGATGTGAACCGTGGTCGACTACGTGGGAGGCCAGTGACATAGCCATTACGCTAACTGCTGGTTCCCAGGGTTCCACAATTCTTAGGTTGGCAATTGGAAGGGAAGATCCGTGTCTTAGTTAAAGAAAGGCTTAATCTACATTTCAAGGAAAAGGGAAGTTCTGTGTCTTGGGAAGAGATAAGCCCAAGAATATACTGTAATTGGTTTAAATATACATCGCAAAGATACTAGAAGTCAGACTTCTGTGCACACTTTTTAAGTAATTCTTTTTGGGGACCAGCAGGTAAAGTGGTGGTTAAGGGTGCTGGACTCCCACGTGGCCGGCCATGGTTTGAGTCCTGGACCTGGCGACTTGCTTTCTCACTTTCTTTCTCTCTCTCTCTCATTCTGTCCCTCTCCAGTCAAATTAAAATAAAGCCCTATAGCACGTTTCTCTTATTTATTTATTTATTTTAAAAAAGGTAGTAATTTAAAATTTGATGCTCGGGGCCAGCATCCTAACCTCATGGTTAAGGGAGCCAGATCCCATATGGCCAACTACAGTTTAAATCCCAACGCTGCTGGCTTGAAAACCATGCTGGGCATATGTGCATGTGTGCCCCAAATCCTGACAGGATAGACAAATGGAGGAGAAAGGATTTCAGTTTGACCACCACCCACTGTGGTGGGGTGCTTTCTCCCTCTCCTCCTGTTTCTCTTTGGCAAGAGCACACACTCTCTAGCAATAAAAAATAAAATTAGAGGGGCAGGGGCAGGCAGGTGGCATGGTGGCTAAGATGCTGAACTCCCATGTGGTTGGCTGTGGTTTGAGTCCCAGGCCTGGTGGTTTGCTTTCTCACTTTCTCTTTCTCTCTCTCTCTGGTCAAATGAAAAAATTATAATAAATAGTTACATAAAGTAGATAATTTAAAATAAATAAATAAAATTATATAAAATAAAATGTGATGTTGAAGTTACATAAAAATGAACTCAAAATGAAAGGATTCATTTTAATTCGAGTGTTCCTAGGACATCGGGGAAATTTTTATTAAAAAAAATTTTTTTAAAGAATTATTGTATTATAACTTTATTCATGTCGAAGGAAAAATATAACCAACTGTAAAATTAATAATTAATAACTAATGCGGCTTATTTCCAAGCCAACTGTGTGACTTAGGTCAGAGAAGAGGCATACATGCCTTTTCTTGGGGTGATCAGGTACAGAGTTTCCTTTTATTTGCTTTTGAGATTGACAGACAATATTTAATTAAAAGATTTCCCATTGGTCTGGCCCAAAAAGGCGGGACATGTAGAAGGGGGAGGCTTGTAGGTTATAGGTGGGTTCCACAAATTCTTAGGTCGGTGATTGGAAGGGAAGATCCCTGTCTTGGGAAGAGATTAGTTAAAGAAAGGCTTAATCTACATCTTAAGGAAAGGGAAGTACAGTGTCTTGGGAAGAAATAAGCAAAAGAATACACTAATTGGTTGAAATATACATCTCAAAGATACTATGCCAGGGACAGGAGGTAAGAAGAATCCTGTTAATAGAAAAGTAAATGATCTGTTAATGTCTGTGGGCATGACTTCCCCAGTCTGCTTTTGAAAAGATTTTGGAAAAATAGGAAAAGTAGTCAGACTTCTGTCCACATTCATTTATTTTATTTTGACCAGAAAGGGACAGAGAGAGAGTGGAAAAGTGAGATAGTAAGTTGTCAGGTCCAGGACTTGAACCGCAGTTAGTCATGTGGGAGTCCAGCACCATTAACCACACCACCTGAGAGCCCCAAGGAAATTTTTATTTTTAAGACTCACCTCAGGTCAGCCCCATAGCCTGGTGGTTAAGGAAAGCCAGATCTCATGTGAGCAACTGCAGTTCAAATCCTAGCCCCAGAGGCAGTTGAGGGGTGAATAGTTGGTGTGGTAGTTAAGGGCAGTGGACTCCTAGGTGACCGACTGCATTTCAAGTCCCAGACCTGGTGGTTTGCTTTCTCACTTTCTCTCTCTCTCTCTCTCTCTGTCCCTTTCTGGTCAAATTTAAAATAAATAAATAAAGTCAAATAAAATAATTAAAAAAAGAAAAAAGACAGATGCTTGTTCTCTCTTGGGCCAGGTGGTCAGAGACCAGCATGGGCGGAGCACATGTACACATACTTGCCCCAAATCTTGACGGGGCGGAGAAATATGGAAAACGGATTGTGGCATGACTATATTCCATTGGGGAGTGTTTTC
>NW_006159506.1:3474112-3482550 GCF_000334495.1 Tupaia belangeri chinensis | reverse complement strand
CTTTCTGATTCTCTCTGCTGAGTTCACCTGTCCTCTGGCAATGGAAAAAAGAAAACAACTTATCAGTCATGTTGAAGATAATCTAAGTGATGGCACTGACCCCCAGGGCCATGGGGCCTTCGGTGTTCTCTCCTGCCTGCCTGCCGAGGCCACCCTGCCCTGACCCCTCCCGGTCTGCACATTCCAAAGGATCCCTATTATCATCCCACTCTTCTTTTCTCCCATCCAACCTGGTCTTGCTCTCTTTTGTAAAGGATTATTCATTTAACTTCATTTATTATTGTTATTTTAATTTGACCATAGAGAGCAAGAAGCAGAGTGAGAAAGCAAACTTCCAAGTCCTCTGAGCCCAGTCACGTGGGAGGTCCAGCGTCTTAACCACCAGGCCACCTGCCTGCCCCTCACCTGTCTTTCCACCCTCCTTTTCAGAATCTCTGTTGAGCGTCATTGGTAATTTGGATATTCTGGACATTCATTAACTCAGTAATGAATGTCCAGAAGTTATCACTCTGTCATCCTTCTTGAATAAAGACTCTAACGAAGTCCCTCTTTGTGAAATTGCTTAAGTGTCACTGAGGCTGGCTGGTGGAGTGGAGACCAGGGGGCAGCCAGGTTTTCAGTGCCCCTCGTGCCACACTGAGCAACCACGCCTCCTTTCCGCCAAGTCATGCCCGTCCTTTCAAGCTGTCACAGACTGGTGGAGAATGAAGCGCCCTGGGGGGGGATGACGGGTGACAATAACCCCTTCCTTTCTCCAGAGCTTCACCCACTAGGAGGAACGAGCGGAGCAGTTCTGCACACGGCCGCTATGTGGCAGTACTGTATCTCACCAGAGCTTGGCCACGCGGAGTCAGGCAGAGGGCCACGGTGGGGATCCCAATTCACTTGGTGTAGGTAGATCGCCAAGGTCGCCGTGTGTTGAAAATGGTAGCTAGCAGTGGAGGGTACTTCCTGTGTGTTGGAATCTGCTCAAACTGCATTGCAGTTATTAATTCCCAACTCATAAATGCCCCCAAACAAGCGTGCTGGTGTTAGATCTTTGTAGTACTGAGAAAAAAACAACAGAAAGATTAAGTAACTTGCTCAAAGTTACGCCACCTGGACCCAGCAAAGCCAGGATCCAAACCCACACAGGTGTCTCTTCCAAGTCACCAGCTACAGGATCCTTCTAGCACTCACAAGGAAATCTTACAGAGAAAGCAAGTTGTGGGGCCAGCAGGTGACATGGTGGTTAAGGCTCTAGACAGTCACATGGCTGGCATGAGTTCGAGTCCTGGACCTGGTGGCTTACTTTCTCACCTTCTCTCTCTCTCTTTCTCTCTGTCTTTCTCTGGTAAGCACACATGCCCTATAGCAAATCAAAAAGTAATAATAATAATAGGCGCCAGCAGATGGCATGGTGATTAAGGACAGTGGACTCCCACGTGGCTGCCCACAGTTCAAGTCCCATATCTAGCAGTTTTCTTTCTTTTTTTAAAATTTTATTTATGCATTCATTTATTTTCATTTGACCACAGAGAGGCAGAGAGAGAGGGAAAGTGAGAAAGCAAGACACCAGGTCCAGGACTTGAGCCGCAGTAGTCCACGTGGGAGTCCAGTGCCTCAACCATCACGCCATCTTCATGAATTTTTCAATGACCCATCTATTTAGGCAACTAGAAGGGCTCCTCACCTAGACTTGGGAGGACAGTGAAGGATCACAAGGAAGAATAGTAGGAAATGATGAGGAACAGGAAAGGGGAGAGAGGCCATGAGGTCAGGAGGGTTAGGCCTGAGACCCATGCTATCAGTAACTCTCCACTGGGTGCCAAGCGAGTCAGCCCACCTTTGGGCTTCAATCTCCTCGTGGACCAAACAGCCATGTCAGTGTGAGACGACAGTGTGACAGAGTATTAGTTATAGTTCATTTTTGGTGTTCTCCATTTGCAAAATGAATGAGTTGGTATAAATAATCCACAAGATTCCTTCCAGCCCTGAAACTATGAATTTCTGGTCTTTCTTTTTTAGGTAATGAGACTCTGCTCTCGGGCAATTCCTGGGTGCCATCAGTGTGACCTGAGCGGTCACCCATGACTGCCTGAAGTTGAAGACACAGTGTGTCTCATATTTAAAGGTGACATTGGTGACAGTGCTGGGGAGTCCTCTCTCAGGGAAGAGGGCTTTAAGATAGATGCATTATATCCTTACACCTCGTGGGACAACCACCCTGTGTTGACAGTGGTGGCCATTTTGGCAGAATCTTGACCTGAGTTGGGCCTGGACAGAGGTGACCAACCTAGACAGTGACCATCCCCCGCCACCGGGAAGTAATTTCACACTTGCCTTCAGTTCAGCCCTTGCTCAGTTGGCCTGTAGGCCCCTAGTGGTTCGGATCCACTCAAGTTCTTTCCAAATAAGAGAAGTAGAATTTGTGCCTGACCTTCCTCCCCTTAAATAAGACATGCGAGTAGATTTCTCAGCAGCCTGACCTTGGCAACGCTATCAAGCCAGACCTGCGACAACTGAGGAAGAAGAGATGGCAGGGAGAATGAAGCTGAAGGTGTAGGGCTCTCGGCCTTGTTTGTAACGCTTTGGTTCTTGTGTTCCAACAATTTCATCCTGCAAAGGAGGAAGATCTCCAACTCTCCTTGCAGAAGTCCGTGACGTGATGGTAAGAGGAAATGGCAATCTCCTTTGATGACCATATGCCAGTGACACCACTGAGAAATAGAAGTTGCCAACAACACCTGACCCAAAATCACTACATCATGAAACTTTGATCCAAAGAGGAAGCCGCGTTCCCCGTGGCATGTATCATGGTCATTCACAAAGACTTTGACACGTTCGAGAGGCTTTTCAGAGCCATTGACACTCCCAAAAATGTCTACTGTGTCCATGTGGATGACAGGTCCCCACCTGCTCACAAAGCCGCAGTGGGAAAGCTCCTGGACTGCTTTGCAAATGCCTGTATGACTTCAAGAGGGAGTCCGTGGTCTATGCAGGAATTTCCAGGCTCCAGGCTGATCTAAACTGCCTGGGAGATCTTATGACTTCCAATGTCCCCTGGAAATATGTCATCAGTACCTGTGGGCAAGACTTCCCTCTAAAAACCTACAAGGAAATAGTCCAGCATCTGAAGGGACTTAAGGGAAAAATCTGACCCCAGGGAGGCTGCCCCCTCCTGATATCCTCAGAAGGACAAAATGCATGCATTTGGAGCAGAGGTGCTCTCTGTTCTTCTTGCTGTGGACTTGGAGAAGAAACGCACCTTCGCCCCAAATCTGACCATTTACTTCGGCTCTGCCTTTGTGGCCCTTAGAGCGAATTTGCTACCTTTGTCCTTCAAGACCAGAGGGCCTTCGATCTCCTGCAATGTTCAAAAGGCACCTGTTCCCCTGATGAGCATTTCTGGGTGACCCTCCACAGGGTTCCAGGTATGTGGGATTTCATTTGCATTCTACGTAGTCTATGTAGTGTGCGTGCATACGCGTGTTGAGTGTGTCTTACACACTGAAATGACCTTCACGGCATTCTGTACACTCACCTGTGTTTTCAGACTTTAACAACATCCTCTTGAGAGGTTGGCAGGTGGCCTGAGGGTTGAGGGCACTGGACCCCCACACGGCCAACCGCACTTTGAGTCCTGGACCTGGCGGCTTGCTTTCTCACTTTTTCATTCTCTCACTCTGTCCCTCTCTGGTCAAATTAAAATGATTAATTAATTAATTAATTAATTAAAGTTAAATAAAATAATTCTTTAAGAGAAAAACATCCTGCGGGTGACGTGGTGGTTAAGGTGCTGGACACTCCTATATAGCTGACCATGGTTCGAATCCTGGACCTGGTGGCTTGCTTTCTCACTTTCCCTCTTTCTCTCTGTGTCTCTCTCTGCTCAGATGAAAATTGTTGAGTGAATAAGCAGAATTAAAAATAAATAATTATTGGGCCGGAAAGTGGTGTGGTGGTCAAGGGTATTGGACTCCCATATGGCCAACCATGATTTTGAGTCCCAGACTTGGCGATTTGCTCTCTCACTTTCTCTCTCTCTCCCCCTTCTTCTCTGACCAAATTAATAAAATAAATAAGTGAAATAAAATAACTCTTTAAAATTTATCAAAAAAATAACTAATTATTTTTCAAAAAGAGAAAAAATCCTATTGAATATTTTGCATGTAGTATTTTTCAATGAATTAATACTACAAAATAAACATGTAAGTATAATTTATTTGTACTTCTTATGCATCACTCAATATACTGTTTGTTCATGGAACGTGCTTGTTAAATTTCTGCTGACATTCTGTGTCATCCAAAACTGATTTTTTTGATCATGATATATGCTGTTTAGGAATTCATTATCTTCGATTTGGTCTTATTTTATTCGTTATTCATTGTGGCCTTCTTTTCTGTGAATTTAAATTGTGCAAGTTTGAAAAGTTTGAGGTCTGAAAGTGTCAATAAAATCTCTATAAGAACAATTTGGCATAGTGCAAATCTCTGCAATTAAAAAGAAAATCTTCAAAGAGCTGTCAGGAAGTTCAAGAATTTAGTTTAGTTTAGTTTTGTTGTTTTGTTTTCGTTTTTAGGCTTATTGCAGTAGGGTGTGTACACTCACTGGAGAGACAGAAGTAGAGACAGTAGAGAAGTGAACAATCACCTTTTGGGGGATGGTCATATCACAATCCCTTCTTTTAGAGGGTCTTTGTACTCCTGTAGAGAGAAAGAGAAAGAGAGTGGGAGAAAGCACTCCCAGGATGTGGTGCCGCAATCCCTTCTCCTCCATTTCTTCATCTCATGGGGATTTGGGCCATACGTCTAGCAAGTTTTTCAAACCACTGAGGCCAGGATTCGAACCCTGACCAGCGATGTGGGACCCAACTTTCTATGCTCAGTGCTTAGCTACTGCGCTACAGGGCCAGCCCTGCCACGGAATTTAAATTCCCTGTTGTTCATGGTGGACAAGAGCAGGTTTGGTCTGGAAGAAGAAAGATAAAGGGTAATTAGAGGGGGAAAATGGCGCCCGTAAGAATCTGGAAAGGATTGAGAGAGCCCTAACGGGCATGATGTAATAGCAAAACCTCGTAGTAAGGTAATGGCCGAGGGAAAGCAAACTTTTGCTGAGTGACTGACTTACCTAGCTTGGTCAAAATGAGTGGACTCCCATCCCACGACATTTTTACTCAATCCTGCCATTTTAGGATTGCCCCGCCCCAGTGGGGATGCGTTTGAGCAGAATGCAAACCCAAGTTTGTTAGAGGTCACCCTGGGTCTGAGGTCTGAGGCTATAGGACTTCCTACCAGGCACTAAATGCAAAGGCAGAACCTGAAGCACAAGATGTGTGCAAGGAATCCAAAAGTCCCTACCCTGGAAAAAGTAGCCCCTGGGGGCCAGCAGGTGGTGTGGTGATTAAGGCACTGGACTCCTATATGGTCAACTACAGTTCAAATCCTGGACCTCGTGGCTTGCTTTCTCACTTTCCTTTTCTCTCTCTCTGGTCAAATAAAATCATAGTAACAACTCAAGTTAAATAAATAAATAAGTCATTTTATTTGACAGAGAAGAGAAAAGGAAAGTGAGAAAGCAAGTCAGCAAAACAAACTGCAGACACTGGGTACAGCAAAAGTGCAGCTTTATTGCCAGTCCCAGAGCAAGAAAGCAGGCAGCCCATGCTGAGAACTCGGAGCCTTCCTGAGGAGTACCAAGCATGCATTTCTTTTTTGAGACAGATTTTTTTTTTTTTTGCAACAGGGCATGTGCGCTCACTGGAGAGGCAGAGAAACAGAAAGCAAGAAATCACCCCCAGAGGGGATGGCCACACTTCAATCCCTTCTCCTCCGTTCTCCTCTTGGGATCCTGGGCACGCACACACATGCACCTGGTATGAGTTTCCAGCCTCTGGGTCTGGGACTCGAACTACGGTCGACTATGTGAGAGTCCAGTGATATAGTCATTACACGCTATCTGCTGGTCCCACTAAACATGCACTTTTAAGGACAAAAAGCAAAGGAGGGGGGCGAGGGCAGAGGTCCTCAGGTGCACAATCAGCTCAATGATTGGTCTAAGAGGGTAAAACTGTCTCGAGGGCTATCTTGATTGGTGGAACCATAGGTAATCAATATGTGGTTGGGGAGCAATCATCAGGTGTCTGGCTCCATTCAGTCCAAGGTTTATGTGCTCGAAATGAGCAATTTCCAAACAGCAAACTGTTTTAGGGATATTAAGTTAGGGCCAGCTAGTGGCATGATGGTGAAGACACCTCGGTCACACATGTTCAGCTGTGTGGTTGGAGTCTAGACCCAGCAGCTTGCTTTCTCACTTTCCCTCTCTGTCTTTCTCTCTCTTGTCTGGGGGGGGAGGGAGCTGTCAATAAATAAATAAATAATTATTATTATAAAATTATAAAATTAAATGAACAATTATTTTTTATAAAAGATTGAAATGGATCTCATATTCCAAGCAGCTAAGAAAAATAACTTTAGTATGGCTCTTAATTTTCAGTTTAGGAAATTCTCATTTTTTCCTCAACCGAAGGGGAAACTGAGGGTCTAGTCCTTTTAGGCTCCACTCCCTACCCCTCACTCCCCACCCCTGCTGGGTGTTTCATGAAGACCCAGTTACCTCAGGGTTGTTATCTCTCTGAAGAACTGCTTTTTCTACATTTCTGGAATGGGAAGCTTTCCAAACAAAACCCTCCTGGATGCTGTAGGAAAGAGATCAAGTGGAACAGCTGGTGGTGTGATGGTTAAGGTGCTGGATCTTGCATGAACAACATGGTTCGAGTCCCGGACCTGGCAGATGGAAAAACATACCAGGTGCATGTGCATACATGCCCCAAATCCCGAAAGGACAGAGAAAGGGAGGAGAACAGATTGTAGTGCCAGACACCCTGAGGGGGTGTTTCTCAGTTGTTTTTTTCTTTTCTTTCTTTTCTTTTTTTTTTTTTTTTAGTTTGTTTTTCTGGCAAATTTAAACAGAAAAAGGAAAACGAAAAGAGAAAAAGGAAAGAAAGAAAGAGATGATAAACCTGGGACCAGCAGTTGCGTAATGGCTATGTCGCTGGACTCCCATATAGTCGACTGCGGTTCGAGTCCAGGCCCGGGTGGCTTAAACTCACGCCAGGCGCCCGTGTGCATGTGCCCAAGATCCCGAGAGGAGAATGGAGGAGAAGGGATTGCGGTGTGGCCATCCCCCCCCAGGGCGGGGGGTGATTTCTCGCTTTCTGTCTCTCTGTCTCTGTTTTTCTGGTGAGCGCACACGCCCTATAGCAAAAACCTCTCAGAAAAGAAAAAAAAGAAAGCGATAAGCCAGACTGCAGTAGGGTGAGCGATCCAGCCTTCTGGTGGCTTGTTTGGGACTGTGCATTCCTGTCCCTGAGACTGCAGGGGCAGGCCTGTGGGCTGGCAAGGAAGATCAGAACCTGTCACACCTTCCCACCTTCACATTCCAGCGTTTGTTCATCTATTTAGCAACACAATAGTTAAACGGCCTTTACCTTTAAAAGGATTTCAGTTCCCTGGAGGAGCTCCTGGGCAATTGTATCCTCCTGGGAACTGGAGGGAGGAAGGTTGGGGTTGATTTGCTGGAAAACTACCAGCGGGAAGAAAGTGCTGGAACTGCTGTTCCCACGCTGCCTCCACACAACCCCGACAGGGGCTTGGGGTCCAGGAAGGCTGTGCTCGTCTGGGCCCTGTTTATATTTTATCTTGCCAGAACCCAGCATGGTGCCAGGCATAAAGTAAGTACAGAAAAGAGGCCGAATGAGTGGGTGAGTCGTGTGGTCATGTGATGTGAGATTTCGGCGTCTGAAGGGTTTTCAGAGGGTGCTGTGTCTTGTGTGTTGTTTCATTTGCGACGTGTCCGCTGGGCCCGAGAGTTGTATCGTGGTTATCAATCTGAACTGTTTTTTTTTTTAACAATTAGTTGATTTAACTTTTTATTTATTATTATCATTGTTATTTTCCAGTTTGATGAGAGAGAGAGAAGGAATGTGACAAAGCAAGTCACCAGGTCCAGGACTCAAACCGTGGTCAGTCATCTGAGAGCCAGCACCTACACCCACCATGCCACCTGCTGGCCCCATAACTCTGAACTGTTGACGAAAGGACAATGCTCGTTTCTAGTGGTTTACAGTATGCTTTGCAATTGTCTTCAGGGAAGAGGAAACATTCCCAGAAATTTGATAAGGTCCTGGGTACTTGTGTTTAAAGCATGCTTTATTTACTTAGCCACTCCCCAAACATCTCTGTGAGATAGGAACTTTTATTTGAGAATAGTTAAAACTGAAAATGAGGGACCAGCTTTTAGCGTAATGGCTATGTCGCTGGACTCCCATGTAGTCGACCACAGTTTGAGTCCCGGACCTGGTGACTTAAACTCACGCTGTGCGCGTGTGCGTGCGTGCCCAAGATCCCAAGAGGAGAATGGAGGAGGAGGGATTGTGGCGTGGACACCCTCCCCCCCC
>NW_006159506.1:3443830-3471464 GCF_000334495.1 Tupaia belangeri chinensis | reverse complement strand
ATAAATAAATAATTATTATTATAAAATTATAAAATTAAATGAACAATTATTTTTTATAAAAGATTGAAATGGATCTCATATTCCAAGCAGCTAAGAAAAATAACTTTAGTATGGCTCTTAATTTTCAGTTTAGGAAATTCTCATTTTTTCCTCAACCGAAGGGGAAACTGAGGGTCTAGTCCTTTTAGGCTCCACTCCCTACCCCTCACTCCCCACCCCTGCTGGGTGTTTCATGAAGACCCAGTTACCTCAGGGTTGTTATCTCTCTGAAGAACTGCTTTTTCTACATTTCTGGAATGGGAAGCTTTCCAAACAAAACCCTCCTGGATGCTGTAGGAAAGAGATCAAGTGGAACAGCTGGTGGTGTGATGGTTAAGGTGCTGGATCTTGCATGAACAACATGGTTCGAGTCCCGGACCTGGCAGATGGAAAAACATACCAGGTGCATGTGCATACATGCCCCAAATCCCGAAAGGACAGAGAAAGGGAGGAGAACAGATTGTAGTGCCAGACACCCTGAGGGGGTGTTTCTCAGTTGTTTTTTTCTTTTCTTTCTTTTCTTTTTTTTTTTTTTTTAGTTTGTTTTTCTGGCAAATTTAAACAGAAAAAGGAAAACGAAAAGAGAAAAAGGAAAGAAAGAAAGAGATGATAAACCTGGGACCAGCAGTTGCGTAATGGCTATGTCGCTGGACTCCCATATAGTCGACTGCGGTTCGAGTCCAGGCCCGGGTGGCTTAAACTCACGCCAGGCGCCCGTGTGCATGTGCCCAAGATCCCGAGAGGAGAATGGAGGAGAAGGGATTGCGGTGTGGCCATCCCCCCCCAGGGCGGGGGGTGATTTCTCGCTTTCTGTCTCTCTGTCTCTGTTTTTCTGGTGAGCGCACACGCCCTATAGCAAAAACCTCTCAGAAAAGAAAAAAAAGAAAGCGATAAGCCAGACTGCAGTAGGGTGAGCGATCCAGCCTTCTGGTGGCTTGTTTGGGACTGTGCATTCCTGTCCCTGAGACTGCAGGGGCAGGCCTGTGGGCTGGCAAGGAAGATCAGAACCTGTCACACCTTCCCACCTTCACATTCCAGCGTTTGTTCATCTATTTAGCAACACAATAGTTAAACGGCCTTTACCTTTAAAAGGATTTCAGTTCCCTGGAGGAGCTCCTGGGCAATTGTATCCTCCTGGGAACTGGAGGGAGGAAGGTTGGGGTTGATTTGCTGGAAAACTACCAGCGGGAAGAAAGTGCTGGAACTGCTGTTCCCACGCTGCCTCCACACAACCCCGACAGGGGCTTGGGGTCCAGGAAGGCTGTGCTCGTCTGGGCCCTGTTTATATTTTATCTTGCCAGAACCCAGCATGGTGCCAGGCATAAAGTAAGTACAGAAAAGAGGCCGAATGAGTGGGTGAGTCGTGTGGTCATGTGATGTGAGATTTCGGCGTCTGAAGGGTTTTCAGAGGGTGCTGTGTCTTGTGTGTTGTTTCATTTGCGACGTGTCCGCTGGGCCCGAGAGTTGTATCGTGGTTATCAATCTGAACTGTTTTTTTTTTTAACAATTAGTTGATTTAACTTTTTATTTATTATTATCATTGTTATTTTCCAGTTTGATGAGAGAGAGAGAAGGAATGTGACAAAGCAAGTCACCAGGTCCAGGACTCAAACCGTGGTCAGTCATCTGAGAGCCAGCACCTACACCCACCATGCCACCTGCTGGCCCCATAACTCTGAACTGTTGACGAAAGGACAATGCTCGTTTCTAGTGGTTTACAGTATGCTTTGCAATTGTCTTCAGGGAAGAGGAAACATTCCCAGAAATTTGATAAGGTCCTGGGTACTTGTGTTTAAAGCATGCTTTATTTACTTAGCCACTCCCCAAACATCTCTGTGAGATAGGAACTTTTATTTGAGAATAGTTAAAACTGAAAATGAGGGACCAGCTTTTAGCGTAATGGCTATGTCGCTGGACTCCCATGTAGTCGACCACAGTTTGAGTCCCGGACCTGGTGACTTAAACTCACGCTGTGCGCGTGTGCGTGCGTGCCCAAGATCCCAAGAGGAGAATGGAGGAGGAGGGATTGTGGCGTGGACACCCTCCCCCCCCCCCCCCAGAGTGATTTCTCACTTTCTGTCTCTCTGTCTCTGTCTGTGTGGCGAGCACACGCGCCCTATAGCAAAAACCTCTCCAAAAAAAAAAAGAAAACAGAAAATGAAGTCCTAACTGCTGTATGAAATGCTAGAGTAGTTCGGGAGGCCAGCAGGTGGCATGGTTATTAAAGTGCTGGATTCCCACCTGACCAACCACAGTTCAAATCCAGACCCGGAAGCTTGAAAATCATGTCAGGTGCGTGTGTGTGCCCCAAATAATAAGAAGAGGACAGAGGAGAAGGAATTGCAACATGGCTGACCCTCAGAGGGGTGATTTCTCCCTTTGCCTTTGTCTGTCTTTCTTCAGAGAGCACACGTCACCTGTGACCAAAAAATCAAAAATGGCTATTGTAGTATCACACTTCTATGAAACCCCATCTTCTGATGCTAAAGATAGATCCCAAGTAAATTCAGGTTTTGTCAGCCTCAAAGAGCCATTAACCACCACACCACTTGCTGGCCCGAAGGAAATTTTTATTAATTAATTAATTAATTAATTTAGGGAGGAGAAGTTTTTACTATAGGGCACATGTGCTCACTGGAAAGAAGAAAAGAGAAAGCGAGAAATCACCACCCCACCCCACCCCCAGGAGAGAGGATGGCCACACCACAGTCCCTTCTCCATTCTCCTCTCAGGATCTTGGGCACACACGCACACATGCCTGGCGTGAGTTTAAGCCACTGGGTCCGGGACTCGGACCGTGGTCGACTACATGCGAGTCCAGTGACATAGCCATTACACCAACTGCTGGTCCCAACATAGTTGACTTCTAATGCCTGGGGTTGCCAGAAACTTCCACGTGCAAACCCAGTTAGGAAGTGCCTTGAGGGCCGAAAAAAGAGAAAAAGACATGTGGATTTAATTTATCATAATGTTTTACAAATTAATTTCATTATTATATTATTTTTTAAGTTTTGCTATTGGGCACATCTGCTTACAGGAGAGAGACAGAGAAAGAGAGAAGGTGAGAAAGCAGCCTACCAGGTCTGGGACTCAAACCATGTTTGGCCATGTGGGAGTCCAGCGCCTTAACCACCATGCCACCTGCTGACCCTAATTTTACATGTCTCAGAGTCTTTGGATTGGAGACCCAAAGGTGCAAGGGAAGCTATTTGATTTCCTGCTCAGGTTTGATGATCCCATAAAAAGGAAATGAGGTCATGAAGATAACAGAAAGCCTAGCAAGGCTTATCCATTTAGATTCTTCTCGGCTGTTCCGTGAAACATTCCTTGCTCTGGAGTATAGGTCGTGACCCCTCTGAAGTGAGGGTCTTATGATGTACTAACAGCAAGGCTGGTCAGAGAATTTCCTCATGTTCAACTCTTACATACAAATGCAGGCAAAATTTGAGCAGTAATTATTGTTTTTTAGTTTAGTTTTTTTTTTTTTTTTTTTTTTTTCTTTAGAGTGTACATGCACTCGCTGAAGAGAAAGACTGAGACAGACACAGTGAGAAGGAAAGTGAGAAATCATCCCCCGGGGGGATGCCCATGCCGCCATCCCTTCTCCTCCATTCTTCTCCCAGGATCTTGAGCACGCATGTACACATGCCTGGCTTGATTTTTAAGCCACTGAGTCCAAGGCTCAAACCACAGTCGAGAATGTGGGAGTTCAGTGATGTAACTGCTATGCCATTTGCTGGTCTCTTTATGACTGGCTTTAGGGAAATGAGTTCTAGGTTTCTAAGACCTGCCTTGGGGAAGAGATTCTAATTTTGTATAGCTTACCTCTGGGGGAGATGAGGGATGAGAAACGGGAACAGAAGTTCAGAGAGAAACTCTGCCTCTGGGCAGGCCATTTGTGAGGTTGACTCACATGCAGGGGTTGCTAGGTTCACATCAGGAGAGCTGCCTATGTGAGCCTGGCATGTACAAGCCCATCACTCAGAGCTGACCAAGGCTGGGGAGGATCTCGGAGTTGGGACCCTCTTGGGGGTATCTTTCTCTTCTTCTTGCTCATAAAAGAAAAAATAACTTAAGGGGTGGGGGGACCAGCAGGTGGCATGGTAGTTAAAGGGCTGGACACTCCATATGACTGACCGCAGTTAGAGTCCCAGAACTGGTGCTTGCTTTCTCACTTTCTCTCTCTCTTTCTGTGTCTCTCTTTCTGGTCAAATTAAAATGAATGAATGAATGAATAAATCATGTTTTTTAAAAAAAAAAAAGAAAAAAAAATGAGCTCTGCTTCCAAGGCTGCTTTTGAGGCCTTTCTTTGGGGGCAGTATTTTCTGAGTCCTAACAGGTCATGTAGACAAGACCGCGTGCCTGAGGGTCTCACACTGTAGAATTGGATTCCCGAGACAAGTGGGGACTGAGTTCTAGGGGATTCTCCCTGGGTCCTTTCTTTTCATTGGCTCCTGATTCATGCAAAACAGAGTGGCAGCCATCTCATTAATCATTAAGGTCCAGCTGGGGTGAGAGTTGGGGTGGAGAAAACAACAGTAATAACCCAGTCTTATGTTCTAATGTAACGACTGTAAAGACAATGCCTGGGGACTGGCAGGTGGCGTGGTAGTTAAGAGCACTGGATTCCCACAGGGCCGACTGTGGTTCGAGTGCTGGACTTGATAGCTTGCTTTCTCACTTCCCCTTTCTCTCTTTCTCTCTCTCTCTCTCTCACTCTGTCCTCTGGTCAAATTATAAATAAATAAATAAAGTTAAATAAAATAATTCTTAAAAAGAAAAAAATATAAGAAAGATGATGCCCATGGGACCAGCAGTTAGCGTAATGGCTATGTCGCTGGACTCCCATGTAGTCGACCACAGTTCGCGTCCCAGACCCGGTGGCTTAAAACTCACGCCGGGCGCATGTGTGTGCGTGCGTGCCCAAGATCCTGAGAGAACAGAGGAGAAGGGACTGCGGCGTGGCCATCCCCCCTGGGGGGTGATTTCTCACTTTCTGTCTCTTTGTCTCTCTCTGTCTGTCTGGTGAGCACACACACCCTATACCAAAAACCTCTCCCCCCAAAAAAAGAAAAAAAAAAAAGAAAGACGATGCCCGAAGAAAACCAAGTAGAACAATGGAAAATGCTATGCTGAAATATGAATGCCTAAAAGCAGGACATAAACTTGCATTTCCCTGTATTCTTGATAAAATCAAAAGGTAAATGAAAGTGCAGGATATGAAAACATTGTACTTATCACTATGTGTAATATTATGTTGTCTTTACAAGGAAGATGTATTAGAACAGTAACAGATTATTGGATGTACCATATTCATAGACACAAAGAGATGTCTTTTATAAATCATTATGACTGGAGAAGCTCTCACTAATGTGATCAAGGAAACAGGAAAATGCAAACTAGAGCATTTTCAATCAATGAATACTCAATTATCTATTATGTGCAGACATTGCTTGGAGCTGGAAATAGGGAGCTCTGTGCCAATGGGGAAGTGCCACTGCCTACCAAATAATACAAAACTCATCAGTTATTCCAGATGTACTTTAGTCCCCCCTTACTCACAGGTTTGCTTTTTGCAGTTTCAGTTACCCGAAGTCAACCATGGTTTGAAAATAGGTGAGTGCAGTTCAGTAAAATTTCAAGAGAGAGAAAGAGAGAGAGACCACATTCACATTTAAAATAAATATAGGTATTTAATTGTATCAATTTTTTTGTTTTTGAGAGGTTTTCACTATAGGGCATGTGCACTCGCCAGAAAGAGAGAGACAGAGACAGAAAGCGAGACATCACCCCCCATGGGGGATGGCCATGTCACACTCCCTTCACCTTCATTCTCCTCTCAGGATCTTGGGCACGCACACACACACGCCTGGTGTGAGTTTAAGCCACCGGGTCCAGGACTCGAACTACACTCAACTACATGGGAGTCCAGCAACATAGCCATTATGCCATCTGCTGGTCCCTGGTATTTTTTTTTAAAGGGAGTTAGCCTTGGGCTGGCCCCTTGCCTGGTGGTTAAGGGAACCAGATTCCACTTTGCTGATCTCAGTTCAAATTCTAACTCTATGCCTGGACATGGTAGCTTGAAAAATGTACCACACATAGGCATGTCCCAATCAGGCAGGATGAAGAAAAGGAGAAAAAAAGATTGCAGTACTGCCCATAAGGGGGTGCTATCTCACCTTTCTCTCGATTAATTTGGCAGAGGGCACAACAGGTGGCATAGTGATTAAGGTACTAGATTAGTGATTAAGGTACACATGACCAACTGCGGTTCAAGTCCTGGACCCAGCAGCTCAAATTCATACCGGGCACATGTATGAATGTGACAAGAACCCCAAGAAGAGAGTAGAAGAAAAAGGATAGTGGCATGGCCATCTCCCCTGGGGGGGGGGTGATTTCTCACTTTCTTTTCTTTCTTTCTATCCCTCCCTGTCTCTCCAGAAAGTACACATGCACTATAACAAAAACCTCTCACTGAAAAAGAAAAAAAAAATACCCCCTATGAGCACACACACATAAACACCCAATGTGTTTCTTAAGCCGCTGTGTCCAAGACTTGAACTGTGCACTTAGCCATGTGTGATACAGCTGCTTTAAACACCATGCCACCAGCTGGCTGGCCTACTCTCTTTCTCTTTTCTTTCTTTCTGTCTTTGGTGAGCACATGTACCTACTGGCAATTAAAAAAAAAAAAATGTTGGAACCATCAGATGATGTACACATCGCTGGACTCCCATGTGGTCAACTCCAGTTCGAGTCCCAGTCTCGGCAGCTTAAACCTCAAACTGGGACCATGTGCATGTGTGCCAAAATCTCAAGAGGAGAATGGAGGAGAAGGAATTGCAGCATGGCCATCTCCCCCAAGAGGTGATTTCTCTCTTTCTGCCTCTCTGTCTCTCCGGCAAGCGCACATGCCCTATAGCAAAAATCTCTAAAAAAAAAAAAAAAGTTAAAAAAAGTTTAGCCTTTCAAGATCAGCAGTTGGCGTAATGGCTATGTTGTTGGACTCCCATGTAGTTGACCATGGTTCAAGTCCCTGACCCGGTGACTTGAACTCATGCCGGGGGCATGTGCGTGACCAAGATCCCAAGAGGAGAATGGAGAAGAAGGGATTGCGGTTGCATGCGTGCCCAAGATCCCAAGAGGAGAATGGAGAAGGGATTGGGGTGTGGCCATCCTCCCTGGGGGGTAACTTCTTTCTGTTTCTCTGTCTCTCTCTGTGTTTCTGGCGAGCGCACGTGCCTTATAGCGAAAACCTCTCAAAAAATAAAAAATAAATAAAAATAAATAAATATACATTAGCTAAATTAGCCTTTGGGAACGGCAGATGTTGTAATGGTTACATCATTGGACTCCCACGTAGTCGACCACGGTTCCAGTCCCGAACCCCACAGCTTGAAACTCAACTGGGCACGTGTGTGTGTGCGCGCGCGTGTGTGTGCACGTGCCCGAGACCCCACAGCTTGAAACTCAACTGGGCACGTGTGTGTGTGCGCGCGCGCGTGTGTGTGCACGTGCCCGAGACACTGACTGAGGTGAGAATGGAGGAGAGGGGATTGTGGTGCCCCATTTCCTCCCAGGGTGGTGATTTCTCACTTCCTATCTCTGTCTCTCCAGCCAGCACATGCACCCTATAGTAACAATCTCAAAAAAAAAAAAAACAAAACAAACTTAGCCTTTATCTATCAGAATGCCCCAGTCACCTTGTGTAGTAAGGTAGCCAGTGAGGCAAGGCTGTTAATGAATGTGCCTTTTGAAAGACCTTACCTAGCCGAGGAGAGAACATTAAGCCCTGGAAATAATCTGGCCGAATAGCCAGTCATATGTCACGTTTACAGCGAACCCGGCCAGTGTGGAAAGAAGATATGTGCAAAGAGACAGGGTTATAAGTGAGTTATTTTTAGGTCCTACCTAGTAATGGGCAGAATCTCTCTCCAGGCAGCGTTCACAGGTTCCAAACCAAAGCTTTTAACTTGGCAGTGCCGTTTGAGCAAACAAACTCAGCCAGTTGAACACAATGATTAACAGGAAACTGCTGGGGAACTGACACAGTTACCAGCCCTTGGCCGGGGAAGACGCTGGGGTTGAAATCTTTGTACGATGACTTGCAGAATGATTCTCTCTCCTCTGAGTGGTCTTGCTGTGAGGACAGGTGGACCCACGGGGATCAGACCTCTCCTGAGACATTCTCTTTTTATGTAATAACAGGTTACAGGTTAGTGGAAGACCGGGCGAAGAAAATACAGAGAGAAGGACCTCAGAAATGTGTCAAAGGAAAGTGAAAATGCAACCTAGCCGTACATGAAGGGGAAAGGAAGGAAAAGAAAAAAGACACAGAACCGTTAACTGGAAGGACACGGGACAAGCGATCCAGACCACATCCATCAGGAGGATGATCTGGGGCCCTGGAGAAAAAGTAAGTTAAATAAATTTGACGCGCTGTTCGCTGTTCAGCTCTCCAGAGACGTTTTGCTCATTTCCTGGTTTTGAATGATGGGCTCTTGGAAGCATTGTCTTTTTAGCGTGTCTCTTCTCGCCGCCCTGATCTTTGTGTTTGTTTACAATAACGAGTTGTGGGAGAATAAACGTTTTCTGAAGGCAGCTCTCGCCAATGCTTCAGTCCTAGCCGAAGCCTGCCGTCAGATTTTGAATGGGAAGGTTTTTTACATGACGGAAAATGCACTGAAAACGACCCTGCGTAGATCTACCTGTTACGAGTACATGGTTCAAAGTCATTACATAACAGAAACGCTCTCGGACGAAGAGGCCAGGTTCCCTTTGGCTTACACGATGGCCATCCACAAAGACTTTGGCACTTTTGAGAGACTCTTCAGGGCGATTTACATGCCCCAGAATGTCTACTGTGTGCACGTGGATAAGAAGGCCACAAATGCATTTAAAGATGCAGTGGAACAGTTACTGAGCTGCTTCCCAAATGCATTTCTGGCTTCCAAGATGCTGCCTGTGGTCTATGGTGGCATCTCCAGGCTCCAGGCGGACCTGAACTGTATGGAAGATCTGGTGGCCTCCCAGGTCCCCTGGAAGTACCTCCTCAACACCTGTGGGCAAGACTTCCCCCTGAAAACCAACAAGGAGATAGTCCAGTATCTGAAAGGCTTTAAAGGGAAAAACATCACCCCAGGGGTGCTGCCCCCAGCCCATGTGATGGGGCGGACTAAATTTGTGCACCGGGAACTCTTAGACAGCAAGAATCCATATGTGCTAAAAACAGCACAAAGTAAAACGTCTCCTCCTCACAATATGACCATTTACTTCGGCACTGCCTACGTGGCTCTCACAAGGGAATTTGCTAATTTTGTCCTTCAAGACCGGCACGTGTTTGACTTTCTCTCCTGGTCCAGGGACACCTACAGCCCCGACGAGCACTTCTGGGTGACGCTCAATCGGATCCCTGGTATGTAAACCTCTTTCTTTGTGTGGATACATGGTGCATGGTCGATACTGGCTAGACTGCTTAGAAAATGGTCCAGGTTTTTGAAAACATGAATTGAAACTTTTTCATGGTAATGAACATCTTCATGGCGGTTCTGTTCCCAGGTTGAGTGTTCCCACTGTCTCCATTTTACAGCTGAGAAAACTGAGATGTAGCGATGAGCAGAGCGGAGGTGGAGACGCAACTGTCTGGCTTGAGATTGCTCATACCCCAAGCTGCTTTTCTGGGCCCCAGAGACGCACCCCAAATGTGCGCTGTGGCCTTGACACCAAGCAAAAGACTGAGAGAGCACTTGGCTATATACATGACAAATTAAACCTACTCTTCCTTTAAGTGCAATGGCATTTAAAGTCGGGAGTAGAGGCCAGACAATGGTGCGGCAGTGAAATAAGACGCTTTGAATGCCATCCCACTGGCGAGTTCGAGTCTGGAGGCCTCCGTGAGTGTTCCAGGCACGTGAGTGCCCATCTTCCAGGCCTGGCTGAGGCTGGGGGGGTAGGTCAGAGTCAGAACCCATTTGGAGGGGCTGTCTCTCTGACTCATGGAGAAAATAAGTGGATAAACTTTTTTAAAAAAAGGAATAAATATAATAAATAAAATTGGAATGCCAATTTGAATCTTTTAGTAATAGTTTTGCTCCTCTGGAAGCCCCCATTGATGGCTGAGTCCCCATCCTTTCACGATGGGAGCAGAACACGACCTTTACATTTTTCATTTGCAAGTTTTTTTCTTGGAGTTAAAAATCAGTAGAGCAGGGCCAGCAGGTGATGTGGTGGTTAAGGGCATTAGACTCCCACATGGCTGACAGCAGTTCAAGTCCTGGACCTGGTGGCTTGCTTTCCCACTTTTCCTCTCTCTCTCTCTCTCTCTCTCTCTCTCTCTCTCACTCTGTCCCTCTGTGGTCAAATTAAAATAAATACATAAATAAATAAAGTTAAATAAAATAATTCTTAAAAAAATCAGTAGAGTACCTTAAAGATTTCTAGACCAGTATCATCATTTTAGAGTTGTTAGATTCCTTTATTTTATTTAAGTAATTTTTTTTTTTTTTTGGAGAAGTTTTTGCTATAGGGCGCATATACTCACCAGAAAGACAGAGAGAGAGAGACAGAAAGCGAGAAATCACCCCCAGCGGGGATGGCCACGCTGCAATCCCTTCTCCTCCATTCTCCTCTTGAGATCCTGGGCATGCACGCACATGCACCTGACGTGAGTTTAAGCCACCGGGTCTGGGAATCGAACTGCAATCGACTACATGGGAGTCCAGCGACATAGCCTTTACGCCAACTGCTGGTCCCAAGAAAATTATAGATTTAAAGCCTGCTGCCAGCCCCGAGGCTCAGCAGTTAAGGGAGCTGGATCCAATCTCAGCCCTAGTAGCTTAAAAACCACACTGGCCTGTGTGCATATATGCCCTCAATCCTGACAGGATGCAGAATGTAGTAGGAGGATTAGGGGCATGACCAAACCCCATCAGGACGTGCTTCTTCCCTCTCCTTCTTCTCCTTTCTGGCCAGCATATATGCCCTGGGCAAGAAAGAAAAAGGAAAAAAGAAAAAGAGAAAAAGGAAAAGAAAGGACAGCATTCTGAGTCTAAGAAGCGCTTATAGCAGCGTCTAAAACAAGCAGTCACCCCTGGCCATCCCTGCTAAACCATAATTACTTGGAGGGTATACAAACACCCAGGAAAAGGGACCCTATAGCAAAAATCTCCTTCAAAGCAAACAAAAAAATCTATGATTTTCTCAAAGCTGAAGTCGTCATGTAATGATAAGGGCCGAAGAAAGTCCAGTGAGGGAGGAGTGACCACAGGGCAGTGTAGGTAGCATTGTGTCCAACGTCAGGGAGCTGAAAGCCCGATTCTGTCTACAGTGTGACTTAGAGTATGAGTGGTTTTATTTATATGGATTACTATATCCTATTAACATTTACTATTGCTATGGTTATATGTATAAATATGATTGGCATTCGTAATATTTTATTTCTATCCAGTGGGTTTTGGGCTTGCTTAGAGGATGATGAGGAGTGTTTGGGTCTAAGTAGGTTCTCAAGCCAGCAGCCAAGATTCAAAAGCTGAACCCACCTCGATTTTTCTTTCTTTCTTTCTTTCTTTTTTTTTTTTTTAACAAAAGACCAAGACAAAAAAGGAAATTCAATCTGAAAAACACTTGAAGAGGGCTCACTGTTTCCACATAATTAAAATATTTGCTCGTGAAAGAGAAACTGGAGCAGCTCTGTAATTTTGGAAGACAAGTTGAGGGCCGGTGTGGGAGATGAGAGAAGGAGGTGGGAACAGGATGGGCAGCTTCTGGGGACCGGCAGGTGGCGTGGTGGTTAAGGGCGCTGGACTCCCACATGGTCAACCGCAGTTCAGGTCCCAGACCTGGTGGCTTACTTTCTCACTTTCTCTCTCTCTCTCTCCTTATTCTGTCCCTCTCTGGCCAACCTTAAATAAATCAATACATGGATAAATAAAGTTAAATAAAATAATAAGAAGAAAGAAAGGGGAGCTTCATCTGAAGTGAGCAAAGCCCCGGGGAAGCAGAGGCCTTGGAGATGCTGCAGAGGAAACATGAGTGCTGGGCAGGATGGTCTCTGAGTCTCCCAGGCGAGAGTACATGATTCCCTGCATGTTGAACAGAGACCTCGGGGGAGCACCATACTTCTCACTGTGGTTCAGCCTGTTAGCATTGGGTGTCTATACCCCCCAGTAGCGGATAACCGGGTGTCCATACCCCTCAGTAGAAGGTAACCAGGTGTCCGTACCCCTCAATAGTGGGTAACCGGTGTCCATACCCCTCAGTAGAAGGTAACCCTGTGTCTGTACCCCTCAGTAGAAGGTAACCGGGTGTCCGTACCCCTCAGTAGAAGGTAACCGGGTGTCCGTACCCCTCAGTAGAAGGTAACCGGGTGTCTGTACCCCTCAGTAGAAGGTAACTGGGTGTCCGTACCCCTCAGTAGAAGGTAACTGGGTGTCTGTACCCCTCAGTAGAAGGTAACCCTGTGTCCGTACCCCTCAGTAGAAGGTAACTGGGTGTCCGTACCCCTCAGTAGAAGGTAACTGGGTGTCCGTACCCCTCAGTAGAAGGTAACTGGGTGTCCGTACCCCTCAGTAGAAGGTAACTGGGTGTCTGTACCCCTCAGTAGAAGGTAACTGGGTATCTGTACCCCTCAGTAGAAGGTAACCCTGTGTCCATACCCCTCAGTAGAAGGTAACTGGGTGTCTGTACCCCTCAGTAGAGGGTAACTGGTATCTGTACCCCTCAGTAGAAGATAACCAGGTGTCCGTACCCCTCAGTAGAAGGTAACCGGGTGCTCGACTCCCACATGGCTGACCATGGTTCAAGTCCCGGATCTGGTGACTTGTTTTCTCACTTTCTCTCCTCTCTCTCTCTCTCTCTCTGTCTCTGCCTCTCTCTAGTGAGTGCATGTACCCTATGGAAAGAATAATAATAATAATAAGTAAATTTATAAAAAGAAAGCAGTAGTCTGTAACTAGCTAAAAGCCTCTCACCCTGCCAGCTTCTGTCACTTTTCTCAATGTTTATTTTATTGGGTCGTCGGGAAAGTCATGATGCATTTTGTATGCAAAACCTAGAAAAATATGTCATGACTTTTCCAATGACCCAATAATTGAAAATAATAATTGTAGGGACCAGCAGTTAGCATAATGGCTATGTTGCTGGACTCCCACGTAGTCGACTGCGGTTCGAGACCCGGACCCACTGGCTTAAACTCACGCTGGGCGCGTGTGCGTGCGTGCACAAGATCCCAAGAGGAGAACGGAGGAGAAGGGATTGCGGCGTGGCCATCCCCCCTGGGGGGTGATTTCTCGCTTTCTTTCTCTCTGTCTCTGTCTGTCTGGCGAGTGCACGTGCCCTATAGCAAAAACGTCTCCAAAAAAAAAAGAAAATAACAATTGTATATGTTTACAGGGTACACGTGATGTTTCAATACATGTATACATGGTAGAACAATCAAATGAGCTATTCATTACCGCAAATGTATTATTTCTTTTTAGTGAGAACTTCTAACATCTTCTTTTAGCTATTTTGAAATATACAGAACATTATTTTCTTTAATTCTTTAATTAATTAATTAATTTTAATTTGACCCGAGAGGGACAGAGCGAGAGAGAGAGAGAGGGAGAGGGAAAGTGAGAAAGCAAGTCAGCAGGTCCGGGACTCAAACCGCTGTCGGCCACCTGGGAGTCCAGCACCCTTAACCACCATACCACCTGTTGGCCCCCAGAACACTATTATTAACTGTAATCAACTTAATGTGCAACAGAACACCAGAAAGTTCCCATGTCACTATAACTTTGTATCTCTTGACCCCTTGTTCTATAATGCTCTGTATGTCTGCTACTCATTCTTTTATTTATTTATTTTTTAAGGAATTATTTATTTATTTGTTATTATTATTTATTTTTTAATGTGACCAAAGGAAGACAGTGAAAGGGAAGGTGAGAAAGCCAGCCTCCAGGTCTGGGACTCAAACCGTGGTTGGTCATGTGGGAGTCCAATACCTTAACCACTATGCTACCTGCCAGCCGCACCTTTGCTGCTCATTCTAATCAGTTCTCCTTAAGATCCAGTTGCAGTGGCATGTTCTCAGCACCTTTATTTCCCCATAGAACCATCACCCCTTATGTTTTTATTTTATTTTATTTTGCTAGAGGGCACTTACACTAGTCAGAGAGAGACAGAGATAGAGAGAGAAGGAGAGGAGAAAACGTTTCACCCTACTCCCCCATGCTCCATGGGGCACAATCATCCTGCAATCCCTCCCTTCCATCTCTCCCTCCTTCAGGGATTTTGGGCATGCACACACATGTGCCCAGAGTGTTTCTCAAGTTGCTGGGTCCAGATCTTGAACTGCAAAGTCTGCCATGTGGGATCCGACTGGCTTAGCCACCAGGCCACAGAACCTCCCTACGTCCCCCGACTTCATTCATGCTTCTCCTGTAGGGCATGTCCTCCAGTGCACCTTAAGTATTTGTGTGGGCCCTGCTCCCCACCACCAGGCACACGTGACCGAGAGCGATTGGCACCAGGGCCTGGCCTTGGCCCGGCCTCATCATTGAGCAGGGTTCCAATGTCACACTCAGGAGCAAATGAGCAGGAGAGAAAAGGTCGTTGCTCTGCTGGTCTCCAATCACTGCCTACAAATGAAAAACTGTGATTCTCCTTGAGCTTTGCAGAAAGCTTACTCTGTGATTCAGCAATCTGGCCCAGCTTTAAAACATTCCCCAGGGCAGGAGCCTAACACCCCCACTTACATGCCCCACTCCCCACTCACCCGGACTTTCCCAAAGGGCAGACAGACATCCTTTGCCCCCGATGGTCCTCAGGAAGCAGCTGGGGAGTGTGCTTGACCTGCGGGAATTATTCGTCAGCGGACTGCTCAGGTCATGCGTCTTGACGATTGAAGTTGTCTGTTTTAGTTCAGGTCTAGAAAAGTGAAATCTAGAAAGAAATTCACCAGTTATTTTGGCCCTGAGAAGATTTGGTTTAAAATATCCAGAAAATCTAGTTAAAGAGGCTCATTTGGGTCTGATTTGAATTCCCTGTATAAGGTGCTATTCCCCAAACAGACTTCTTTGCATTGCGGCTAGGCGAGTTTTTCTCCCCTGGGTCTGTCTTTGTCTGGAAAACTCCAGGTTATCTTTGAGGGCAGAGCAGAATGGTTCTGTGGTCTCTGAAGCCTTTGACAGCCCCCTGCCCCTGGGCAGAGCTAAAGGCTGTCCTTTGTGTCCCAGGGACTCTCTGTTTTCACTTCACTGATAGGCTTATCTCTGTGTCAGTGCTTTGATGGCAGGGGGTACTGATAAGAGACAGGCTTGGAGGGCAGGGAGTTTATATCTCCGTGAACTTCAACCTACTCAGTGTTTGGGGTTAGATTGAATTTAATTTGTCTGCTGTTGCTAGTAGAAGGTAAATGTGTCCCCTTCGCCCCCAGTGACATGGCCAGCAGGTGGTGTGGTGGTTGGGGGTGCTGGACTCCCACATAGTCGATGGTGGTTCAAGTCCCAGACCTGGTGGCTCACTTGCTCTCTCCAGCCCTATATAAAATAGAAAATATAATATTTTAAATAATATAAAATATAAAATTTTTATGAATTACTTTTTATTTCTCCTTATTATTATAATAAAAAAGTATGGGTCAGCAGATGGCATAATAGTTATGTCGTTGGACTCCCACATAGTTGACCCTGGTTCACATCCCAGACCCCGTGGCTTAAAACTCACCCCAGGCATGTGTGCTTGTGTGCCCAAGATCCTGAGAGGGGAATAGAGGAGGAGGGATTGCCGTCCCCTCTGATGGGTGATTTCTTGCTTACTACCTCTCTCCATCTCTGTCTCTCCATTGAATGCATGTGCCCCATAACAAAAATCTCTCAAAAAGAGAAAAGAAAGAAAGTAAAGGTGGCAATGTCGTCACGCAAATCTTGAAGTTTTTTACTCTCCAAGTCACTGGCAATTTCCCATGGATCAAGAATTAACAGCTGTCGGGACCAGCATTTGGCGTAATGGCTATGTCGTTGGACTCCCATGTAGTTGATTGACCACGGTTTGAATCCCAGAACCAGTGGCTTAAACTCACACCTGGTGCGTGTGCGTACGTGCCCAAGATCCCGAGAGGAGAATGGAGGAGGAGGGATTGCAGCGTGGCCAACCCCTCTGGGGGCGTGATTTCTCACTTTCTGCCTCTCTGTCTCTTTCTGTCTCTCTGGCAAGCGCAAGCTCTCTATAGCAAAAACCTCTCCTAAAAAAAAAAAAAAGAGTAACAGCTCTTGGGGCCAGCAGGTGGTGTGGTGGTTGAGAACGCTGGACTCCCACCTGGCTGACCGTGGTTCGAGTATTTACGGAGGTTTAATTTACATACTGCATAGTTTATTGAGTTGTAATTCATACATCATAAAATTCATCTACTGTAAGTGGACAGTTCAGTGGTACTTCTGTTCTATTTAGAGTTGTGCAGCCGTGACCCCAATGTAACGTAGCATATCTGTATCTCCTCCAAACGGAACCTCGTACCCATGTGCAGCTACTTCCCCTTCTCACACCCAGCCTCTACTTCTAGGGTCTGATGGATTTGTCTTTATGGGTATTTCATATAAATTGAATTGCACAATATGTGTCTTCATGTCTGGCTACTTAGCATAATTTTGCTTTATAATAGAGCAGGTGGTGTGGTGGTTAGGGCATTGGACCCGCTCATGGCCCATGGTGGTTCAAATCCTGGACCCGGTGGCTTACTTTCTTGCTCTCTCTCTCTCTTTCTCCCTCTGGTCAAATGAAAAAATAATAATAATAAATGAAACAATTCTTAATTTCTTTTTAACACCTATCATGCTATGAATGCATAGGGAGTAGGTTCCAGAAGCTCAGGCTCCTTTCCATTGGTTCTCACACCATGGCTTCTCGGGGTGGAGCAGGCTGGTGCTTCAGTTGAACCCAGGTAAATTTCTCTTTGGCTTCCTTCTTCTTCTGGTCATTTTCCTTCACGCATTTGAGGAAGCTATCTCTACTCTTAGAATGCTTAATATGCTCAACGCACACATTAATTCTCTTGGCAAGACTCTTGCCCTTAATTTGTTTGTTTACAGCACTGTCCACAGCATGCAGGGTAACACTGTAGACTCTTCAGTGTTTCCATGGTAACACTTGTGGGGCATTCCTTTTGAACTGTCTACACTATCACCTTTCTTGTAGATTTGCATGTATGTTGCCAAAGGAACCACTCCACGTTGTCTAAAAGGCCTAGAGAACATATATCCGGTGCCTCTCCTCTTTCCCTCATTTTGGTGAATTACAGGAACATGGAGGTTCTGGCCAAAGGAACCTTTATTATTTTTTTTAAAGAGATTTTTGCTATAGGGTGGTTGGGTTTGCCAAAGAGTGAGAGAGACAGAAAGCGAGAAATCACCCCCCATAAGAGATGGCCATGCTGCAATCCCTTCTCCTCCATTCTGCTCTCTAGATTTTGGGCACATGCCCAGAGTGAGTTTCAAGCTTCCAGGTCCAGGATTCAAACTGCAGTCGACCATGTGGGGGTCCAGCACCTTAACCACTACGCCACCTGCTGGTCCCACCATCATGTGTTTGAGGTGCATCCATGCTGTGGCATTCGTCAGCACTTCACCCCTTCCTACGGATGAACACCGTGGCCATGTAGGTACAACACATCGTTTATCCCCATCCATGGGTGGACTCTTAGGTTGTTTCTGTCATAGGTAACAGCAGGAGTCCCAATCTGTCAACAGAGGGGACATCTGACACTTCAATCATTCTTTCCAGGAATCCTAGCTAGACCCCCTGCCGCCAAGAGAGAATGAATTATTTACTTTTATTACCTAAGCTTTCTTCAGAAAATTTAGGGAAGGTTATTATCTCCTTCCTGCCATTCCACCTATACTAAGTACTTGGTTAAGGGACCAGCAATAGGTGGCATGGTGGTTAAATCACTGGACTCCCATATGGTTGACTGTGGTTTGAGTTCCGGACCTGGCACCTTGCTTTCTCATTCTCTCTCTCTCTCTTTCTCTCTTTCTGTTCCTGGTCAAATTGAAGAATAAAAACAAATAAATAAAATTAAATTTAAAAATTTTTTAAAAAAAGTAGTTGGTCAAGATCTTAATTCTCACTGGAGACAATAAACTGATATGAACAAAGTTGCCCCTAGGCAGATGCTCAGACTTTCAAAGTCCACACTGGGCATGCGTAATTGGGTAATAGGATTCCTTACCTGAGGAAAAGTACACAAACACGACTAAAAACCCACAGACTCAAACAAAAACTCAACTACGATGATTACCCTCCCCTCTTAAATATTCATGACAAGACCCTATGGTAAAAGTAACACCCAAACCTATTTCCAACACAACTATGCTCTAACACTGTCCATTCACATACCCTTCTGACTTGGGGTATATTTCTTTTTTAAAAAATAATAATTCTTTTATTTTAACTTTATTAATTATTATTGTTATTATTTTCCAATTTGACCAGAGAGAGAGACAGAGACAGAGAAAGAGAGAGGGAAAGTGAGAAAGGAAGCCACTGCCCCAAAACACAACTCAGCTCCCCTGAATAACATTTCCACTCTTTGGCCAATATGAATAACACAGCTATGAACATTCCAGAACAAGTCTTAGTGGGGACACGTGTTTTCATTTTTCTGGGTAGATTCCAAGAGTAAAATTTTTCGAATTTTACTCTGAAGTTTCACAGTTTGAGCAGCTGCCACATTGTTTTCCAAAGAGCTCAAACACTTTGTGTTCCTCACAGTAGAGAGCCAAAGTTCCAGTGTCCCCACGTATTTGACGACTCTTATTACTGCCTGTCTTAGCCATTCTAGTGGGCATGAAGCAGTGTCTCAGGATTTAGATTTGGATGTCCTTCATTAACAAGGATGTTGAACATCTTTTCATGGACTCGTTAGAAATATCTTAGTAGCTTTGGGATATATATTTTTAAATTATTTATTTAATTTTATTTAGTATTATTATTTTTAAATTTGTGATAGGGCACATGTGCTCACCAGAGAGAGACAGAGAGAGAGAGAGAGAGAAACAAGGAAAGTGAGAAAACAAGCTGCCAGGTTCAGGACTCAAACCACCGTTGGCCATGAGGGACTCCAGTGCCTTAACCACCATGCCATCTGCTGGCTCCACTTTGGGATATTTTTTGAACTAGGTACTGTTGAAACTTTTTAATTTTTGCTAGTAAGGCACATGCACTCTCCAGAGAGACAGAGACAGAGAGAGAGAGAGAGGCAGAAAGTGAGAATCATCCCCCAGGGAGAATGGCCATGCTGTAATCCCTCCTCTCCTCCCCTCAGGACAATGGGCACACACATTACATGCTCCCGACTCAGACCACGCCGTTGGCCATATGGGATCCAGCTGCCTTACCCCCCATGCCATCTGCTGACCTCTACTCTTTACCAAAGCCCCATCACCTATGTCTCGTCTGTCCTTCTCCCAGCTCTGTAGGGTGAGCGGAAGGGTCTGTTCTGGTGTCCTAGTTAGTGCTTTCGTGACTGTGACTTGGGGTTCTTCCATTTCACAGGATTTGCCCCTTAGTGGTCCCCATTTTTCTTTTCTTCTTTTTTAAAATTTTTTTTTTTTTTTTTTTATGGAGAGGTTTTTGCTGTAGGGTGCGTGCGCTCACAAGAAAGACAGAGACAGACAGCTAGAAACACCCCCCGGGGGGATGGCCACACCACAATCGCTTCTCTTCCATTCTCTTCTCGGGATCTTGGGCATGCACGCACACATGCCCAGCGTGAGTTCAAGCCACCGGGTCCAGGACTCGAACCGCCGTCAACTACATGGGAGTCCAGCGACATAGCCATTAGGCCAACTGCTGTCCAGCATTCCCCATTTTTCTGTTGCTCACGTTGCTCTGTGCTATCTACCTTTGACCATTTGGAAACGTAAGAGGGGGTTTATTGAAATCCACTTGGGTCTGGCTCAGCTCAAGCTGCTTTACTGATGATCTTTGCTGCTTTCGATGCCGATTTTTGTGTCGACAGATTCAGGCAGTGTCTGACAGAGTCTCCCAACCATTTGTTTTTACTTCAGGGATTCCTACGAGTATCTTTCTAGTTTTCTCCTTATTAGGAATGAAGTGAACTGCAAATTCCTACAGTCGTTGCAATCCAAACCTCTTTCTAGCCTTGGTGAAAAAGCATCACAGTCTTTATGGAGGGAAAGTCAATCAATCATCCTGGTAAATTTTTCCATTCAAATACAGAGCCGTGAAAAGCTGTTTTTAGCTGCTCTGTGCCTTGATAGGACTGGGTCCTGCTCTGTGAGACGCTGGCATCTTCAGTCCTCAAGAATTAGTCAAAACCAGGAGTAAGAGAGGGTGTAAGCTCCCCTTGGCTTTTATGTTTGTTTGTTTGGTTTTTGAGATTTTTGCCATAGGATATGTACGCTCCTCAGAGAGACAGAGACAGAAAGTGAGAAATCACTGCCCCGGAGGGATGGCCACACTGAGTCCCTTCTCCGTTCTTTTCTTGGGATTTTTGGCACACACGCACATGCTCCTGGCATGAATTTTAAGTTCCCAGGTCCAGGACTCAAACCATGGTCAACTATGTGGGAGTCCAGCATCATAACCATTGCTCCCTCTTCTGGTACTTTCCTTTGCTTTTAAGCTTCGAATAAAAGGGAAGTTTAAGACAGAAGGAGAGGAGCTGGCAGGTGACCTGGTGGATAAAGGCGCTGGATTCCCACATGGCCGACCACGGTTTGAGTCCTGCACCTGGCGGCTTGCCGTCTCACTTTCCCTTTCTCTCTCTCTAATCAAATTAAAAAATAATACCTAATGGAATTAAATAAGTAATCCTTAAAAAAAAAAAAAAGGAAAGAACAAAAAAAGACAGGAGGAGAAATGAGGTCAAGAAAAAGGCAGGGTTGGGCCCAGCAGTTGGTGTAATGGCTGTCGCTGGACTCCCATGTAGCCAACCCCATTGTTTGTTGTTGGTGGTGTGGTTTTAACACCTCTCAGTGGGGATGATTGTACTGCAAATCCTTCTCTTCCATTGTCTCCGGCACACATGCACATGTGCCTGAGATTCGGACTGAGAAGTTGGCCACGCGAGATCCAGCCGCCTTACCCACCACGCCACGGGCTGACCCCAGACTTAGTTCTTATAAGAAAGGTTGAAAACAAGTTTAGCCATACTGATCAGGAGAGCAGGTGTTCTGAGCGTTGTGAAGGAGGGGGTCCAGGGAGCTTGCAGGAGAGACCTGTCTTCTGGTATGCCAAGGTGAGAAAGAAGACAAGCTTCGAACTAATTGTTCTCCACAGGCAAGGCCATAACGAGGGCTCGCAGGTTCTTTGTCCCTTGAGATTCATTCCAGGTGCCTGGTTAATCAGTTAAGGACCAGCCCTCTGGAGGCCAGGCCAGGCTGGGACGGGTGACCCCCAGGTCACACCTTCTGTTTGACTGGTCAGAATATTGCAGACACGTGATCACCAGAAGAGACGGCAGGAGATGTGGAACTGACTGTCAGTCGTGTTGTAAGCTGTAAGGGATAGGTCCGTCCAGGGTGGCTTTCTGAGCAAGGAAGTGGGAGGAAAGGCAAAAGAACATCAGTGCTTCTGGTCTGTGTGCCTTCCCCATAGCTGTGCTGTTTGTACCCTGGGGACAGGAATGCGTGCGCCTTACCCGGAAGTGAATGCAGCCCTCCCTATTTCTCAGGACTTCCCCCTAAAGCAGACCTGGGCTCGGATGCCAGGACAGCCCTGGGTGCAGGAGGGCATGGGTGCTCAGAGCAAGGCTGGGGCCTACCGCTGCTCAGATACAAGCTCTGAGTCAGCCTTTCCCGGCTGAGTGCCCAGGACAGACCTGGTGACCTGAGCAAGCTTCCGTCATGTGAAAAGTCGGGGGTCGTGTTAAACAGCCTCAGCTTTATCACTCAACATCCTGGTTTCTTGTTGCACCCCAGAGAGAGAAAGAGAGAGGGAGAGGGCGAAAGCACCCAGAATGGAGCATGGTTATACCACAATCCCCTTCCCATTTTTCCACCTCGTTGGGATTTCGGACACATACACAAAAGCACCCGCTGTGTTTTTCAAGACACGGGGACCAGTTCGAGCCCTGGACCCAGTGTCTTAAAACTCACGTCAGGCGCGTGTGTGGGCGTGCCCAAAATCCTGGGCGGAGAATGGAGAAGGGATGGCAGTGTGGCCGTCCCCTCTGGGTGATGACTTCTCACTTTCTGTCTGTCTCTCTGGTGAGTGCACATGCTCTGTAGCAAAAATCTCTCTGGAAAAAAGAAAAAAGGTAGAAGAAAAAGTCATGATGTACTTTTTTCTAAATAAAACTGTATCATGACTTTTCCAACAACTCAGTATTTGTGAAGGTCACCTTTTTTGGTTGGCATTTTTATTTCATTATTTTTGTGGTGGTGTAGAGAAGGACCAATATCTGGAGGTGATTTTGGCTGGCACAGCCGAGGTGGGGGGAGGTGGCAGAGGGTGCTCCTGACAGTTAGTGGGTCCTTGTCAAGGATGCCCCTAACATCCCACTCCGCACAAACAGTTCCTCTTTTTTCTTTTTTTTTTTTTTAGAGAGGTTTTTGTTATAGGGCACGTGCACTCACCAGAGAGACAGAGAGAACGAAAGCAAGAAATCACCCTCCAGGGGGGAATGGCCACGCTGCAATCCCTTCTCCTCCGTTCTCCTTTAGGATCTTGGGCACGCACGCACACGCGCCCGGCGTGAGTTTAAACCACTGGGTCCGGGATGCGAACGGCGGGCGACTACATGGAAGTCCAGCGACATAGCCATTACGCCAACTGCTGGTCCCACAATTCCTCATTTTTCAGCCCCAAATGCCGACAGTACCGAGATTGGTAGATTTTGTCCTGTACTAACGCTGAGCAATATCGGAGAGGTGTCCAGTTTGGGTTATTTATGGCTACGATGAATATATCTTTGGATGAATGTGTTTACATTTCTGCTTCGTAAAAACCTCAAAAATGAGTGACTAAGTCATAGAAGAAAAAGAGGTTCAACGTTAATAGGTACTGGGAGTTTTCTAAATTGTATCAAATCCCGCTTCCCGGTAGGACATGAGCTTTCCAGATGCTTCACATCTTTTTCAGTACTTGGCATTTTCTGCTTTTTTGTTTGCATTTTTTTATAGAGCATGTGTGCTCGCCAGAGAGAGAAGGGAGAGAGGGAGACAGAGGAAAGTAGGAATGCACCCCCTGGGAAGCTGGCCACACCACAATCCCTTCTCCATTCTCCTCTTGGGAATTTGAGCACACATGCCGACATGTTTTTCAATCTACTGGGTCTGGGACTCATACCACTCAGTCGACTCTGTGGTATCCACCCGCATTAACCACTATGCCTCTGGCTAGCTTCGTTTTTTTCTTTTCTTCTTCTTTTTTTAATCCTTCCCCTACACCCTCTGCCAGTTTGGTGTGTGGAGCACTGTATACTCAGTGCAGCAGTGTGTGTTGTTAAATTGTTCCATACTTTGAGAAAGACAGGTTACACACAGGCGTGGTCTCTGCGTGTAGTAATTAGAGAGACACACGCAGGACGTAACTGGGGTTGCTCTCAGGCACGTCAGCACCAGGCCCTCTGTGTCACCGTGATTCCGGCTCCTCCTCGTCTCACCAGCTAGCTTTCTGTAGGACATTTTGTTCTAGGGATCTGAGTATCTCTCATTTGATTTCATGTTTATTAAATCATTCCTAGCTGTACAGTTCTGTTCATCCCCAAACATCGCCTTTTCTTACAAATACTTGCTTACTTACAGTAAAATAACTTATCTGGAGCCACTGAAGAAAAAAAAAAGTCAAAAAACGTCTCTTGAGAGCAAAAAATCTCATGACATGTGTGCTCACCAGAGACACAGAGAGAGACAGAAAGTGAGAAACTGCCCCCCCAGGGGAGATGGCCACACTCCAGTCTCTTCTCCTCCATTCTCCTCTTGGGATTTTGGGCACACACGCACATGTGCCTGTGGTGAATTTCAAGTCACCGGGTCCAGGACTCGAACCGCAGTCAACTGTGTGGGAGTCTAGCTCCTTAACCACTATGCCACCCACTAGCTCCCACAACCTGTATTTTAACAACCCCTTTGGGTGATGAGATGGGAAGCTAAAGTTTGCAAACCACTAATCTGGCTAACTTTATCCTTAAGCTACAGACACACCCAGTTCGAAACACTGTTTTGGTAACACAGAACAATTAATGAGTCAGCTGCCTGCCTCCCCAGGTTAAAGGACTGATTTCCACAGTGAATTAGGCAGTACATTTCATCTCAAAATTGGGCATGAATTCTTTTTTGTAACTTTTTTTTTTTTAACTATCTAAGCTCCCAAATGTCAAGATCTTTATATTTCTTTCTTTCTTTCTTTCTTTTTAAATATTTAACTTCATTTCTTTATTTTTTAATTTGACCAGAGAGGGACAGAGTGAAAGAGAAAGTGAGAAAGCAAGCCATCTGGTCTGGGACTCGAACTGTGGTCGACCATGTGGGAGTCCAGCACCCTTAACCACCATGCCACCTGCCAGCCCCAGATCTTTATGTTTCCTTTTAAAAAAAATTTTTTTGGCTGGGGGGGAATGAGGTTTTTTGCTATAGGGCATGTGTGCTTGCCAGAAAGCCAGAAAGTGACAGAGAGACAGAAAGCAAGAAATCACCCCCCAGGAGCATGGCCACGCCGCAATCCCTTCTCCTCCATTCTCCTCTTGGGATCTTGGGCATGCATGCACACGCGCCCGGCGTGAGTTTAAGCCACCGGGTCCAGAACTCTAACCACAGTCGGCTACATGGGAGTCCAGCGACATAGCCGTTACACCAACTGCTGGTCCCAAGAGTTTTATATTCCTAATCGCTGCACGTAGGCTACCAGGAGATTGACACCTGTTAGCGTGTGCTTTAACATTTGCCTGTTTGAATACGCGTGTGCTCTTTTGCAAGTATTTGCTTAGCATCCTTTGGCATCCAGGAAGCGTCTCCATGACAGCTTTGCTGTACCAGAATCAGGTGCAGATCACTCGACCCACACCAAGATGAGATGGGCTGGTGTGACCGCCTTCTGGGCTGGTTACCCGGGTCTTTAATATTGGGCTGGCAGGTGGCATGGTGGTTGAGGGCTCTGGAGTTCAAGACTGCATGTCTGACTGCAGTTCAAGTCCCAGACCTGGTGGCTTGCTTTCTCACTTTCCCCCTGTCCCTCTCTAGTCAATTAAAATAAACAAAGTTAAATAAAATAATTTTAAAAAGAAAAATAAAAAAGAATTATTTTTATATCTATCTCTTTCTTTCTTTCTTTCTCTCTTTCTTTTTCTTTCTTTCTTTTAATTTGACCAGAGAGGGACAGAGAGAAAGAGAGAGGGAAAGAAGAGAGAGAGTTAGAGTGAGAAAGCAAGCTGCCAGGTCTGGGACTTGAACCATGGTGGGCCATGTGGGAGTCCAGCACCTCCAACCACCACACCACCTGCTGGCCCCCTTAAATAAAATAATTCTTAAAAAAAAACCCACATCTACCTATTAGCTTTATTTCCTTTCTCTGAAGCGAGAGTTTAGAATGACCTTTTGGGTTCAGTGATCTTGACAACAAATGGCTTCTGTTACTAATTAGGTGAATAGCAGAGAAAGTACAATGATTGGATCCCAGGAGAAAGGTTTTCCCCAGCGAATCCCACTGGAGGCCTCAGTTACAGGAGAATTATTGTTCAGAGCTGCTTTGGACATATCTTCTCTTTCACACCATGATCACCGCCATTAAAAAAATATATTTCTTTTAGATGTAAGTTTAATCAGAGGGTATATGTGCTCGAGAGAGAGGAGATGAGAGCTCTCAGGGGAGCATAGTCGCATTGCAAGCATTTCTCCTCCATTTCTCTTTGCCATCGAGATTTTGGACATGCACACACATGTGCCTGGCATGTTTCTCAAGCCACCAGGGCTGGGATTCGAACAACAGCCACGTGAGCTCCAACTCCTAATGCACAGTGCTTACTGTGTTAGGAGGCCAGCCCACCATTTAAACATTTTAAAAGATGAGACCAGTAGTTGACATAATGGCTATGTTGCTGGACTCCCATGTAGTTGAAATGCGATTGGAGTCCCCGACCCAGTCAGTGGCTTAAACTCATACTGGGTGCACGAGCGTGCATGCCCAAGATCCTGAGAGGAGAATGGAGAAGGGTTTGCGACTTGGCCATCCCCCCTGGGGGGTGATTTCTCGCTTTCTGTCTCTCTGTTTTTTCTGGCAAGTGTACGCACCCTATAGCAAAAAACCTGTCCAAAAAAAAAACACCAGTATCAAATCTGTAGATTGCTCTAGGCAGAATGAATAAACATTTAAACAATAAGTCTTTCTTTTTTTAGAGAGAGAGATTTTGATACAGGGCGCTTGTGCTCACTGGAGAGACAGAGAGACAGAAAGAGAGAAATCACCCCTCATATAGTATATGGCTGCGCCACAATTCCTTCTCCCCCATTCTCCTTTCTAGTATATGGCCTCGCCACAATTCCTTCTCCTCCATTTTCCTTTCAGGATTTTTGGCATGCATGCACCCTTATACCAAAATAAAACCTTTCCAAAAAAAAAAAAGGAAAACAATCTGATCACTCCAAACAGAATGACTTACGTGGCTAACCAATGTGAATTGGACAGTCAGCCTTCTCTAGTTTTGCAATGTATTACTCTTCGGGCAAGGGGAAAAAAAAAGAAATCTCGGTATTTCATAGGTAAGAAGGAATCCCTGAGTCATGTCATCGACCGCAGTAACCAAGTGAGCCATTTAGCAATGCCCTCCCAAAGAAAAGCCGTCAACAAGCCAAACCGCTATTGCAACCTCACCTCCTGTAAGCTTTTCTGCCGGAGTAGCTCAGCCCTTCACTGCCACTTCATCTCTGTCCCAGCCAGTCCTCTCAGTTGCTAGTGTTTATGTAACCTTTTCAAAAAGAGTGTTTCCATTCAAACTGTGTCCCCTCTCATTCTTTCCCAGTACAGGATACTGGTTAATTGGGAATGGAGAAACACGCCCCCAGGATGATTATGAAAGTCTAATGAGGTTTCTGTTAGTACCCTTAAGCAATTAAACAGGATAAAGACGCATGAGGACCGAGGTTTCTGTTAGTACCCTTAAGCAAGCAATTAAACAGGATAAAGACGCATGAGGAAATGTGGGCTGAGGCCCTTCTGCCTGTTCCACCCATTGCCTGGAAGGACTCCTCCTTGGGCGCTCCTCTGGCAATGAGATCAAGTTCAGGGAGCCTGCAGGTGGCGTGGTGGTTGAGACGCTGGATTCCCACATGGCTGACCATGGTTCTAGTCTGAGACCTGGTGACTTGCTTTCTCACTTTCCCTCTCTCTTTGTCTCTCTTCTCTCTCTCTCTGGTCAAATTTAAAAATAAGAATAATAATAAAATTAAATAAATAATATATATATTAAATTTTATTATTTTTATTATTTTACTTCATTTTTTAATACATTCAATGACCTTTTTTAGCTTACAAAGTGAATATTTCACTATGTGAACATTTCTCCCTAGTCCAGTTGGTTAAACTGTAAAATATCTTCAACAGATAATACCACATTTTTTTGTCCCATTAATGCTTTGCCTCCCTATTTTTCTTCTAA
>NW_006159506.1:3434696-3443641 GCF_000334495.1 Tupaia belangeri chinensis | reverse complement strand
ATTTTAAAGATCAAGTTCAAGTTTTTTGCATGACATGTGAGATCTTTTCTGCCTCTCTTACTGGTCGGCTTAGCCTGGCAAGCAGCAAACTCTTCCTCAGTACTCTCCACCTGCAACTTGTTTTTCTCTGGATTTGCCAACATCAGGCAAGTGTTATTTTTGCCCGTTCCCATGGGAAAGCTTAGCGGTGCAGGAGGGCAATCTTTCCTCCCTTTGGTTATATTTTTGTTTATTTATGTTTTGCAACTCTAAGTCCTTTGTCATTTTAAATAAACAACACCCTCTCTGTTTTCGGAACTGGGTTCTATGTATCTTCATTAAGAAAAAAAAAATCTTCAGAATAAAGGGTGGAACAAAAAGAAAGCCTTTAAGATGATCCCAGGGGAAGGTAAACACGTCTAGCCTGGTTAATTGGTTAGTTCAGGAATAATTGCTTCCAAAACTGAGTGACAGGGCATGATTGTGAGGTCTGCAAATATTATCTTTGCCCTCAGCTGAGTTGTTGAGGCTCAGCAGAGCAAAGGTGCACAATGGTTGTTCTGGACAAGCAGCTGTGTGGTCTATCGGGAAGGAAAGGGAACAGGTAGCAGGCTTCCTCTAACGTGGTAAGCAATTTTTAATTATTATTATTTTTTTTTTGGTAGAGGTTTTTGCCTGAGGACAGAAGTCTGATTGCATTTTACTATTTCCAAAATCCCTTTCAGAGGCCCTGGAGTGAGTCACACCCATAGACAGTAACATTATTATTATTATTTTTTTTTGAGAGATTTTCACTGTAGGGCGCGTGCGCTCGCCAGACAGACAGAGAGAGACATAGAGACAGAAAGCGAGAAATCACCCCCCAGGGGGGATGGTCACGCCGCAATCCCTTCTCCTCCATTCTCCTCTCGGGATCTTGGGCACGCACGCACACGCGCCCGGCGTGAGTTTTAAGCCACCAGGTCCGGGACACGAACCGCGGTCGACTACGTGGGAGTCCAGCGACATAGCCATTACGCTAACTGCTGGTTCCCGACAGTAACATTATTAATGGGCCATTTTGGCCCATTTGATAACAAAAATCTTCCTACATCCTGTCCCTGGCCTAGTATCCCTGTAATGGGCGAGTCACACCCACAATTATTAACACCATCATTTGACTTATTGATAACAGGACTCTTTCCACATCCTGTTCTTGGGACAGTATCTTGTAACTGTACACAAGCCCACTTATCTCTGTTACTCATTCCTTCCCCAAACCTGCAAGCTCTGCTTCCACATCTCGCCTTTGTGGGCCAGACCGATGGAAAGCTCTTTGCTAAATTCTCTCCCTCTCAAAATCAAATAAAAGGAACCCCTGTACCTAAGCACTCAGAGAGAGAGGCATGTTTTGCCTCCTCTCTGGTCTAGGTCTCGTAAATTCATGCTTAGAAATAAACCACATCGATGATTATTTTGCAGAGTTGGTTATTTCCGTCGACACGCCTTGGGTGCATGCGCTGGCTGGAGAGAAAGGCAGACATGAAAGGGAAAGTGAGAAATCACACCCCCACGCCCCACCTCTGGGATGGTAAACCGCATTCCCTCCCTCTCCATTCTCCTCTCGGGATTTTGGGCACACATGCATATGTGCGTGGCTTGAGTTTTAAGCTGCGGGGTCCAGGACTGGAACCATGGTCGACTATGTGGGCGTCCAGTGATGTAACTATTTTGCCATCTGCTGGTCCCATGGGGAGTTTTTAATACCAGAACCTAAGGGTAGGAGAAACGGCCTGATGATAGACCAAGTAGGCGAAAGGAAAAACAACTTTATTTTTCAGCACACAAGTAATGCCATTTGAAGTACTGGATTGGATACAGAAGTAGTGTGAAACTCCTAATTTGGCTAGTGTCTGTATTTGTTTTTTGTTTTTTTGTTTTTCTTTGTTTGTTTGAGAGCTTTTTGCTATAGGGCGCGTGCGCTCACCAGACAGACAGAGAGACAGAAAGCGAGAAATCACCCCCCAGGGGGGATGGTCACGCCGCAATCCCTTCTCCTCCATTCTCCTCTCGGGATCTTGGGCACGCACGCACACACGCCTGGTGTGAGTTTAAGCCACTAGGTCTGGGACTCGAACAGCGGTTGACTACATGGGAGTCCAGTGACATAGTCATTACGCTAACTGCTGGTCCCTATATTTGTTAATATAGTAACGTATTGGCCAGTTGGAAATAATAATGTAAGCAGTCTCTGTTGCCCTCATTTTGAATCAAACTGCAAATCTGTTAACGTTCATCCTAAACCACAAAGCTTTGCCCGATGAGATACTGAAACTGCTTTCTGCGGTTTACAAATAGAATATACGATAACCAAGGACTTTAAAGTATTCTTTGGAAAAGCGGAAGCTTGGTATTGCATTTTGTTTTTAAGTAGTTGCATTTTTTAGAATTATTTTATTTTAACTTTATTTATTATTATTATCATTATTATTTTTCAGTTTGATCAGAGAGAGAGAGAAAGGAAGTGAGAAAGCCAGCCACCAGGTCTGAGACTTGAACCATGGTCGGCCATGTGGGAGTCCAGCGCCTTTAACCACCATGCCACTTGCCGAACACAAACACAGTTTTTAGCAGAGGATGGTTTCGATCCATCGACCTCTGGGTTATGGGCCCAGCACGCTTCCACTGCACCACTCTGCTTACTTGGTATTGCATTTTGTCACTCACGTAATATTTTAGGTCATTCCCTTTCTCAGCTCCGTGGATGACGCTGAGAATTAGACCAGTCTGCTTTCTCCATGTAATGGCTGTATTTCCCTTTTTCTTCTTGGCCTAAACATTTGCAGGTGGATTATATAGGGCGTTTATTTGTGGTGGGTTTGAAGAGAATTAAAACAAACAAACTAAAAGTGTCAGAAGGTACATGCACTTGACAGAGAGAAGGAGAGAGGGGGGAGGAGAAAGCACCCCCATGTGGGGTGTGGTGACACTGCACTGCCGTCTTCTCCACTTCTCCACGTTGTCAGGATGTGGGGCCTACCCACACATGTGCCTGGTATGTTTTTCAAGCCACTGGGGCTGAGACTCAAATCACGGGCTACTAATGAGTAGGATCAAGCTTTCTGTTGTTGTTGATTAAAGAATTATTTTATTTTTGTTTATTTATTCATTCAAATTTGAACAGAGAGACAGAGTGAGAAAGAGAGAGAGAGAGAGAAAGAAAGCAAGCCACCAGGTCCGGGACTCGGACCATGGTCGGCCATATTGAATTCCAGCATTCTTGACTACCATGCCACCTGCCAGCCAGGGCTGGGCTTTCTTAACCACTAGGCTACGGGGCAGGCCCAGAATGTGAGGTTAATTTACTAAGGGAGGGAAAAAAATAACATGTGAGCTGGAAAGAGAAAAACGAGTGTTTTTGCCATTATACAATGTAAAGCAAATAACAAAAGCTACAGCGTGTTTTTGCCATTATACTATGTAAAGCAAATAACAAAAGCTACAGCGTGTCAGGAAGTGGCCTGTCAGCTGGAGGTCAGGGGACCTTGAATCTGGGGGCCAGCGCTAGTTTCCCTAGCCATGGTGAAACCAAGAAATCGGCGTGTTGGGAAGAAGAAGGCAAGTGCATTACAGGATGGTCTTTGGTCGTGGGATGAGTAAATTCTAGGAGGTGGAATCTCTGTTATTCAGTTCAGACAAATGTGTGAAGAGGAAATGGAAATGCAGGCAGTAATTAGTGTTTTATTTATTTATTTATTTATTTATTTTTAATCTGCTATAGAGCATATGCACTTGCCTGAGAGAGACAGAGGGACAGGCAGAGAGAGAGGGCATGTGAGAGATCAGTCCCTCCTGGAGGATGGCCATGCCACAATCCCTTTCCTTCATTTCTTGGGATTTGGGGCACACATGCACACGTGCCTAGCGTGTTTTTCAGGTCCAGGACTTAAACTGCGCTGTTGGCCATGTGGGATCGATCTAGTGCCTTAATTGCACAGGCTGGTACTACATGAATGTGTTACAAGTCATTTTAGGGACCAGCAGATGGTATAATGGTTACATTGCTGAACTCCCAGATAGTTGACCGCGGTTTGAATCTTGAACCCAGCAGCTTAAAACTCACGCCGAGCGCGTGTGCATGTGTGTCCAAAATTCTGAGAGGAGAATAGAAGAGAAGGGACTGCAGTGTGGCCATTGCCCCTGGGGGCGGGGGGAGTGATTTCTTGCTTTCTGCCTCTCTGTCTCTCCAGCAAGTGTATGCGCCCTAGAGCAAAAATCTCTCTAAGTTATGCTTTTTTTCCCCCTAAAATGATTTATTTATTTAATTCCATTTGTTTGTTATTATTTTTAACTTGACGAGAGAGAGAGAAAGGGAAACTGAGAAAGTAAGCTGCCAGATCTGGGACTTGAACTGCAGTTGGACATGTGGGAATATAGCACCTTTAACCACTGTGCCACCTGCTGGCCACCTGTAAGTCATGTTAAGAAGAGGACTTGGGGGAACCAGCAGTTAGCGTAATGGCTATGTCACTGAACTCCCATGTAGTCAACCACAGTTCGAGTCCCGGACCCGGTGGCTTAAAACTCACGCTGGGCGCATGTGCGTGCGTGCCCAAAATCCCGAGAGGAGAATGGAGGAGAAGAGATTGTGGTGTGGCCATCCCCCCTGAGGGGGTGATTTCTTACTTTCTGTCTGTCTCTCTCTGTCTGTCTGGCGAGCACATGCACCCTATAACAAACAAAAAAAAAGGACTTGGGGCTAGGCTGGTAAGGCAGAGGTGAGGGGACCAGACCCCACGTGGCTAACTCCTGTTGGAATGCCAGCCCTTGGTCCACGTTGACTGCCACTCTGGTGGGATTTCCAGCAGTCCCCTGCTACTTGTATTTTCTGTGTCCCAGACCCTGACGGGATGGGGAGAGAAGGGTGGGTAGGCAAGACCATGTCCCGCTGTGGGGTGCTCTCTCTACCCCTCTTTGGTGAGTTCACACTCCTTCTGGCAGTTTAAAAAAGAAAGGAAAAAGAAAAAGGTATAAAATCAAATGTAATAAGCTATTAAAGAACAGCTGATGGAAAACTGCGAGGTTGAAGATGAGAACCTTTTCAGTAAAAGAGGTTGATCCCCCTTAGCAAAAACACTCCGGTATTTGCCGGGGGGAGAAGAACATCCATTTCCTAGGGGGTCAGGAAGTTTAACTGCGCAGGTGTACAAGGCTTCCCAGAGTATTAGGTGTTCTCTGGGTGGTTAAGCTCGGAATCCCTCCGGATTCCCTGATTCCCTTAGCCAAACACCATCTGTGGTCAGGATTCAAGTTCTTTTGGAGCTTGGAGGTCTCCAAATCAGGGAATGTGCTCACTTGACTGCACGGACACCCCAGCCTGAAAGTGGAGGGAAGGGGGTCACCTCCAAGCCCTGGGCCCAGGTGCGTCTGCGATTGCAGGTCCCCTAGGGCTGGAACCACAACCCTCTGCAAAGCTCTTGTTTTGGAAGAGTGGGGTGGAGCCAGAAAGCCTGACAATGGAGCTGGGGTGGAGGAGCTTTACTTTTACTTTGGATTTTGTCACTAGAGTCCCGGTTCACAGAGCCGCTTATTGGAGCAGGGAGGCGATGTTACCTCCCGCGGATCACGCTGGGCGTGCCTTGCCAGGGCTGTGGGTCCCTCGCCTGCCAGAGCGCATCCCTTCACCCTGGGCTTTCGCTCTGCTGATTCCCGCTTGGTAATAACAAGACGGGGGAGGGGACACAGGAACTGAGCGACAGGAGAGCTGAGAAACTGAATCAGCAGAGGCGGGAGAAAAAACGAGTTTGCAGAGTTATAGCAAAAGGACCAGCAGATGCAAACAGGGAGGCCGAGGGGAGGGGACACAGCCGGGGCGTAAGCAACCTGCCACTGGGATTTAGACAAAGGAGGCTGGGGAGAGGCGGGATCAGTTTCTAATACCAGCGTGGGGAGCTAGCGGGCAGCTGGCCTCACCGAATGACACGGAATCAACTCCCAGAGTCTCCTTCGGGGTAGACATACCTGGAGTATGTGCCCCCAAAAAGAACTCGGAGAAAAAAGTAAGTTTGGGAAAGGACTTGGCGATTGGGTCGGTCTGTGATGTTTCCCTCCCCTTAGAGGCATGACTTCACTCCTGCGTGGCCTCTTCATAGTGTCGGTCTCTGCTGTCATCCTGTTTATCGTGTTCTATGTGTTCAATTTTGGGGGAGATCAGAACTTCCAGAGGCTAAATAGCTCGGACACGGTGATGCTGAGTCAAATATGCACGTCTTTTATGAACGGGAAAACACCTTTCCTGTGGCGAAGCAAACTCATGATCCACGAGAAGTCTTCCTGCCAGGAATACTTGACCCAGAGCCACTATATCACAGCCCCCTTATCTAAAGAAGAAGCCGAATTTCCTTTGGCCTATACGATGGTCATCCATCATAATTTCGATACCTTTGCAAGGCTCTTCCGGGCTATTTACATGCCCCAGAACATCTACTGTGTCCACGTGGACGAAAAGGCGCAGGCCGAGTTTAAAGCCGCCGTGGAGCAGTTACTGAGCTGCATCCCAAATGCTTTTCTGGCTTCCAAGATGGAGCCCGTTGTCTATGGTGGCATCTCCAGGCTCCAGGCTGACTTAAACTGCATCAAGGATCTTTCGGCCTCCAAGGTGCCCTGGAAGTACGTCCTCAACACCTGTGGCCAAGACTTCCCCCTGAAAACCAACAAGGAAATAGTCCAGTATCTGAAAGGCTTTAAAGGGAAAAATATCACCCCCGGGGTGCTGCCTCCAGCCCATGCGGTTGGGCGGACTAAGTATGTCCACCGCGAACATCTGGGGAAAGAGCTGTCCTATGTGATAAGGACAGCCGTGCTGAAGCCACCCCCTCCCCATAACCTCACCATCTACTTCGGCTCTGCGTACGTGGCTCTGTCCAGACCCTTTGCCGCCTTCCTTCTGCGCGACCCGCGGGCTGTCGATTTGCTTCGGTGGTCCAAAGACACCTTCAGCCCCGACGAACACTTCTGGGTGACGCTCAATAGGATCCCAGGTATGTGAGAGTCCGTGTCGCACACGAAGGAAATGTCCATATTTCTGTGCCGTCTCAGAAAGGGCTTTGAAAGAGCCTACTGGTTATTGGGAAGTAGAAGATGAAAACCGAGACAGGGGGAGTTTCACCCTAGACCTTTCTAAATGCAAAATGAGATTCTTCATTTTTTTAAGAATTTTATTTTTATTTAATTTTATTGATTATTATTATTATTTTTTTTACCTCCCGCGGATCACGCTGGGCGTGCCTTGCCAGGGCTGTGGGTCCCTCGCCTGCCAGAGCGCATCCCTTCACCCTGGGCTTTCGCTCTGCTGATTCCCGCTTGGTAATAACAAGACGGGGGAGGGGACACAGGAACTGAGCGACAGGAGAGCTGAGAAACTGAATCAGCAGAGGCGGGAGAAAAAACGAGTTTGCAGAGTTATAGCAAAAGGACCAGCAGATGCAAACAGGGAGGCCGAGGGGAGGGGACACAGCCGGGGCGTAAGCAACCTGCCACTGGGATTTAGACAAAGGAGGCTGGGGAGAGGCGGGATCAGTTTCTAATACCAGCGTGGGGAGCTAGCGGGCAGCTGGCCTCACCGAATGACACGGAATCAACTCCCAGAGTCTCCTTCGGGGTAGACATACCTGGAGTATGTGCCCCCAAAAAGAACTCGGAGAAAAAAGTAAGTTTGGGAAAGGACTTGGCGATTGGGTCGGTCTGTGATGTTTCCCTCCCCTTAGAGGCATGACTTCACTCCTGCGTGGCCTCTTCATAGTGTCGGTCTCTGCTGTCATCCTGTTTATCGTGTTCTATGTGTTCAATTTTGGGGGAGATCAGAACTTCCAGAGGCTAAATAGCTCGGACACGGTGATGCTGAGTCAAATATGCACGTCTTTTATGAACGGGAAAACACCTTTCCTGTGGCGAAGCAAACTCATGATCCACGAGAAGTCTTCCTGCCAGGAATACTTGACCCAGAGCCACTATATCACAGCCCCCTTATCTAAAGAAGAAGCCGAATTTCCTTTGGCCTATACGATGGTCATCCATCATAATTTCGATACCTTTGCAAGGCTCTTCCGGGCTATTTACATGCCCCAGAACATCTACTGTGTCCACGTGGACGAAAAGGCGCAGGCCGAGTTTAAAGCCGCCGTGGAGCAGTTACTGAGCTGCATCCCAAATGCTTTTCTGGCTTCCAAGATGGAGCCCGTTGTCTATGGTGGCATCTCCAGGCTCCAGGCTGACTTAAACTGCATCAAGGATCTTTCGGCCTCCAAGGTGCCCTGGAAGTACGTCCTCAACACCTGTGGCCAAGACTTCCCCCTGAAAACCAACAAGGAAATAGTCCAGTATCTGAAAGGCTTTAAAGGGAAAAATATCACCCCCGGGGTGCTGCCTCCAGCCCATGCGGTTGGGCGGACTAAGTATGTCCACCGCGAACATCTGGGGAAAGAGCTGTCCTATGTGATAAGGACAGCCGTGCTGAAGCCACCCCCTCCCCATAACCTCACCATCTACTTCGGCTCTGCGTACGTGGCTCTGTCCAGACCCTTTGCCGCCTTCCTTCTGCGCGACCCGCGGGCTGTCGATTTGCTTCGGTGGTCCAAAGACACCTTCAGCCCCGACGAACACTTCTGGGTGACGCTCAATAGGATCCCAGGTATGTGAGAGTCCGTGTCGCACACGAAGGAAATGTCCATATTTCTGTGCCGTCTCAGAAAGGGCTTTGAAAGAGCCTACTGGTTATTGGGAAGTAGAAGATGAAAACCGAGACAGGGGGAGTTTCACCCTAGACCTTTCTAAATGCAAAATGAGATTCTTCATTTTTTTAAGAATTTTATTTTTATTTAATTTTATTGATTATTATTATTATTTTTTAAATTTGACCAGAGAAAGAGAGAGGGAGAGTGAGAAAGCAAGCCTCCTGGTGGGAGCCCAGTGCCTTAACTACCATGCCA
>NW_006159506.1:3413493-3434575 GCF_000334495.1 Tupaia belangeri chinensis | reverse complement strand
GGGAAAGTGAGAAAGCAAGCCACCAGGTCCAGGACTCGAACCACAGTCAGCCATGTGGGAGTCCAGCACCTTAACTATCATGCCACCTGCCGGCCCCCAACACGAGGTTCTTTATGTAGTTGTTCAAGTGTTCCAGCACCACCAAATAATGCCTTCCTGTGCTTTGCAGTTTGTCCTGTCCTTTTGCGTCCATCAAATCTGTCGAACTTGCTGTAGCCCAGCACCCTGGGCTTGGCTGTCCTCCGGTCTCAGACCTGCACAGGCTCCTCTCCTCCGGCAGATCTCAGTTCCCAGATGTTGGCAGCTCTGGTCGCCCCGCTCTGGCCAGTCACCAGCACATTACCTGTTTTCCCTTCACAGATCTGATCTCCATCTGGAATTACCATAATTACTCATTTGCATGGGTTTATTCTTGGCTTCCCCTGCATTAGCCTTGTGGAGTCAGGTCATTTTCTTTTTTTTTTTTTTTTCTTTTTGAGAGATTTTTGCGATAGGATGTGTGTACTTGCTGGAGAGACAGGAAGACAGAAAGCAAGAAATCATCCCCAGGGAGCATGCCACGCTGCAATCCCTTCTCTTGCATTCGCCTCTCGGGATCTTGGGCACATATACATACACACCTGGCATAAGTTGTAAGTTGGCAGGTCCGGGACTCGAACCACGGTCGACTACGTGGGAGTCCAGCAATGCAACCACTACCCCATCCCCCAGTCTCTCAGATCATTTTCTATCTTGTTAACTTCTGTTTCCTCAGTTCTTAGACCACACAATAAATGCTCGGTAAATACATATTAGATAAAATAATGAGTGAGTGAACGAATGAATGGTAAAGCATGCGGTTTCACTACAGTGTCGCAAATGCCTCGCTAAGACCCCGTGAACTGCAAAATACTCAGAGACATGCATGTGCTATAATATACGTGGAAGATTTTTTTTTTTTTAATCCACAAAGGGCATGTGTACATGCCAGAGATGGAGGGGGAATAGGCACCCCAAAAAGGGCGTGGTCACACCGCAATTCCTTCCGCTCTTCTCCTCCCTCCTCTTGGGATTCTGAACACACACACATGCATCAGCATGTTTTCCAGGCTGCCGGGGCTGGGATTCAAATTGCAGGTGGCCATGTGGACTCTGGCTCCCTTAAACACTAGGCTACAAGGCCAGCCCCCAAGTTGTGGTTGCTTTTTGGGTTTTTTTTGTTTTTTAAACATTTTGCTTAAAACACATAATGTGCTTCTAGAAGAAAATGCCTTTCTTTCTCATCAAGCCTTTTCTACCTTTATTAATTCACTAGATGAATTGTTTCTTAAAAATACACAAAACATGGTAGGATTTCTTCTGAAGGAAACTGGGCTTCAGACTCAATGAAAATACAAAATGGATCTCTGATGAACTAGACAGCATTATTATGGCAAGAGAAAAGCAATCATTGTTCTGGTAGTTGGGGCACTGCCAAGTGGGAATGCTGGTAGGTGCTCTCAGGCTGCAGGGCAGGGCCTGCTGAGCGGAAAACAAGCCAGCATTCTCTGGAAAATGCCGTGTTTGGTCTCTGCGTCCCGGGGTGACGTGCCCGGTGATCGCTCGCTCAGGCACTGTGTGTTCGTTTTCCTAACCTCTCTCCCTGCGGCTACCATCTTTCCACCTTTGATCTGTTGTTCCCATCAGTGGCATGTCGTTTGGAAGCATTAAGTACTTAGAGGCTGATTTTCTTACTTAAATATTTATTCACTTTCTATTTGCCCTGTTCCTTTAAAAGTCATAAAAAATGTAGACCTCACCGTGTGGTTCTGTAAGTACACTGAGATGAAGGTGTTTTCTAACTCAGCAAAAGTATGGATTGTTGCTTTTGTTAAAAAAAAAAAAAAGAAAGAAAGAAAGAAAAAATAGAGGAGAAGAACATGGATTTTGGACTGTGTTAAAGGTCTGTGGTTACTTTGCCAAAGGGATGGTCAGTCTTATTCGTGTCAAATCAGTATCAGAAAGTCAAGGGAGAAAACAACTCCCTGCCCCCCTTGAGTCCAGCAGATGGCATAATGGTTATGTCGCTAGACTTCCACATAGTCGAGTGTGGTTCAAGTCCTGGACCTGGTGGCTTAAAACTCACACCAGGTACATGTGAGTGCCTACCCAAATCCTGAGAGGAGAATGGAGGAAAAGGGATTGTAGGTGGCCAGCTCCACTTAAGGGTGATTTCTCAATCTCTCTCTTTCTATCTCTCTGGTCAGCTGTGCCCTATAGCAAAAAATCTCTTTAAGAAAGAAAAAGAACCTCCCTCTTTTTCTTAATGCCCCTCCTCTTTCCTGCCCTGATCAAATAGATAAGGTGGGAGACTAAGAATGATGCGAAGGCCAGCAGGTGGCGTGGTGGTTGAGGGTGCTGGCCACATGGCCAACCGCGGTTTGAGTTCTGGGCCTGGTGGCTTGTTTTCTCACTTTCCCTCTCTTTGTCCCTTTCTAGTCAAATTAAAATAAATAAATAAAGTTAAAAATAAAAATAATTCTTAAAAAAAAAAAAAAAAAGAATGATACCTAGCGGCCTGAGGGTGGTACAGCCTCTTAAAGGCCAATCCACATGGGAAGTTTCTGGGTTCAAGTCCAGAGACCTCTGTGGTTATACCAGGCTTGCGCCTGTCCATGATCCCGGCTGGCTTGAGGCTGGGGTTAGATTATGGTATCAAAACTCCACGTGGGTGCTGCCTCACTTTCTCTGTCTGTCTCTCTCACTCATGGAAGAAAGAGATAAACTTTTAAAAAGAGAAAAGCATCCTATCTAGAGAAGCACAGTAGAAAAAGTCTTTCTCGTTGTGGATGTGTGGGTGACAATGCTGGTCTTTACCTTCTCTCAGCAAAAGCATGACCCTGTGTAAGTCATGGGGATGCAGGTCCTCACTAGGTACAAAATGTGGGACCCATGGGCCAGCCAGCCGCATGGTGGTTAAGGCAGCTGTGTCCCATGGGGCCAATGCGGAGTTCAAGTCCTGGACCTGACAGCTTGAAAGACACGCTGGGCACGTGTGTGTGCATGTCCCCAAAATCCCAAGAGAAGACGGGACGAGGGGGGATAGCCATGTGGCCATCCCCCCCAAGGGGGCGATTTCTCACTGTCTCTCCCGTTCTCTGTCTCATTATCTCTGGCAAGTACATACACCCTGTAGCCTATTAAAGAAAACAAAGAAGGACCCACATAGGAAGACCCTTTCAATCCTACTTTTTTGTTGTTTTTTAAATAGTTTTTTGACATAAAGTACGTGCACTCACTGGAGAGAGACAGAGACAGTGAGAGGGAAAGTGAGAAATCACCCTTTTCCCGGAGAGATGGCCACCCCGCAATCCCCTCTCTCCATTCTCCTCCCAGGATCTTGGGTATGCACACACACACACACACACACACACACACACACACATGCCCGACGTGAATTTTCAACCCACCAGGTCCGGGACTCAAACCATGGTTGGCCATGTAGGAGTCCAGCGACAAAATCACTACACCATCTGCTGCTCCCCCTGACCCCCTTCATTCCTACACGTGTTTTTCTTTCTTTTTTTTTCTTTTCTTTTTTCAGTGAGAAATACCCCCCCCCCCAGGGGGATGGCCACACTGCAGTCCCTTCTCCTCCCTTCTCTTGGGCACCCTTGCACACATGCCCAGTGTGAGTTTAAGCCACCGGGTCCAGGATTCAAACCTCAGTCGACTCGATGGGAGTCCAGTGACACAGCCATTATACCAACTAACTGCTGGTCCCCCTACACATGCTTTTCTTTGCAGAAGACACAATGCCCAGATCCACATAAAGACCTCACACTCAGCTCCTGGGACTCTTGAGAGAAAGGCGGAGATGTGGGTGAGCTTGGACCCTGCCCTGCCCCTGCAGGAATTGGAGGCGAGATTTCTGCAGAGCACCCCGAGAGAAGGGGCATGGGGCCCACTTCTGTGGTCCACTTGGCTGGTCGTGCAAGGGAAGCCTTTCAGGATAACAGGTTTTGCCTCCTTCCTTCCTCAGACTCTGGGCAAGACCCTTGGTCAGGGAGGTTGAAAGGATATCTTGCTTGTAGTTGAGGACTGCCCAAGTTACAAGTGAATTAAAGAAAACAGACCATCAAGAGCTCCAGCCTGGGACGTAAAATCCAATCACGCGCTCGAGTAACTCCCGTGGTTTTACGCTTGAGCGTTCTTTGTGATTTAAGATTTGGGGTGTGAATTCGGTTCTTTAGTACCAGAAGGCCTTTACTCATAAGCAGCTCTTCTATTTTCAATGTCACGTTGTAAGGGAAAAAGTTCTGTAAACACAGCAGAAACCTATCTTTTGCACACGTCACGTGCAGGGTGTTTGTTTCTTCCCTCAAGGTTACCCTTTCTCCTCTGTTAAGAGTGTGTGTGAGGGGACCAGCCGATGGTGTAATGGTTATGTTGCTGGATTCCCACGTAGGCGACTGCAGTTTGAATCCTGGACCCAGCAGCTTAAAACTCCCATCGAGCCCGTGTGCATAGGTGCCCAAGATCCCAAGAGGAGAATGGAGGAGGAGGGATTGTTGCATGGCCATCCTCCCTGAGGGTGATTTCAGTGATAATAATAAATAAAATAAATAATTCTTTTATTAAAAAAAAAAAGTGCTAGAAAGCCCTTGTGCAAGCTTACCAGTTTCCCAAAACACCCCAGGAGTAATGTGACCAAGGACATGGTTAGCACCCTAGAATTTGACGGCGTCAGAAAACAAAGTGAAAATTGTTGAGAATTAGTGCAGCCGAGCAGAAAGGACACTCCCAGGGGTAGAACTAAATCACATAGCTTCCCGTTGCTTTTTTTCCAGGTTGTCTTTCTATTGAGAGAATAACTTCTTTCTTGGTTTTCTCTTCTTTTATTTATTTTTTTTTTTTAGAGATTTTCACTGTAGGGCGCGTGCGCTCGCCAGACAGACAGAGAGAGACATAGAGACAGAAAGCGAGAAATCACCCCCCAGGGGGGATGGTCACGCCGCAATCCCTTCTCCATCTCCTCTCTGGCTTTTGGGCGTGCACACACACGTACCTGGCGTCAGTTGTTAAGCCCGGGTCTCGGACTCGAACCGTGGTTGACCATGTGGATGTGTTCCACCATCTGCTGGTCCTAAGAGAGCAACTTCTTTCTCCATTTTCAACCACTGGGCTCCATACTGTGTTAGAAATGGTGCAAGGAGGGGTCAGCAGGCAGCATGGTGGTTGAGGTGCTGGATTCCCACATGGTTGACCATGGTTCGAGTCCGAGACCCGGAAGCTTTCTCACTTTCTGTGTCTGTCTCTAGTCAGATTGAATACTGATAATAATAAAGTTGGATAAAAAAAATTTTTTTAAAGGAAAGATAGTGTAAGAAAGGGCCAGAAAGAGGTCGTTGGGGTCCCCAGTCTCACACTGTTTGTCAGGAGAAGCAGGCAGGATGGTTGTCATGTCGTTCTGTATAGCTCACTCATCTGGCTCCATTCTCAAAGGAAGCCCTCCAGGATCACATTTTCTACAGAGTGTCAGGCTCTGAGAGCAGTCGTTTCCAGGACTGGTGGGGCCCCTCATCTTTTCTAACTTCTTGGAGGTTTGGAATTATTGCTATATGTCACCTTAACAAACACTCTTTGTTTGGGCCGGCCAGGTGGTGTGGTTAAGGCAGGTGGACTCTACATGGCCCACTGTGCAGTTCTGGTCCCAGACCGACTTGAAAATCACGCTGGGTACATGTGTTTGTGTGTGCCCGAAATCCTTAGAGGAGAATGGAGGAAAAGGGATGTTGGTGTGGCCATCCCCTTGGGATGTGATTTCTTTCTTTCTCTTTCTTTCTTTCTTTCTTTCTTTCTTTCTTTCTTTCTTTCTTTCTTTCTTTCTTTCTTTCTTTCTTTCTTTCTCTCTTCCTCTCTTCCTCTCTTCCTCTCTTCCTCTCTTCCTCTCTTCCTCTCTTCCTCTCTTCCTCTCTTTTTCTCTCTCTCTCCCTCTGGTCTCTCTCTGGCAAGCACACAGGCTCAATAGCAAACTGAAATTGAAAAAAGAAAGAAAGAAAGAAAGAAAGAAAGAAAGAAAGAAAGAAAAAGAAAAACACTCATGGTTAAGGGAGTGAGATCCCATAGGGTTGACCACATGGTTCAAATCCCAGCCCTAGCAGTTTGGGCTCTTGTGTATGTGCCCCAGATCCTGACAGGATGCAGAAATGGAGGATGAGGAATCACAGCATGACCGTGCCCCACTGGAGGCGATGCTTTCTCCATGCCCCCAACCCTCTCCCCGTTTCTCCCTGGTGATCACACCTGCCCTCTGGCATTTAGAAAAAATACCTTTTCGGGCAAACATGGTGGACATTCCTAAAACCCTCCAGACTTTCTGTAAGAAGGATAGCAAAAAAAATTTTTTTAATAGATATATTAAAATAAAGAATGAATTAATTCATTAAAATAAAAAGAAGGGTGGCAAGCACCAGACTCACAAAGTGGCATAGTAGGGGCCGGCAAGTGGCATAGTGGTTAAGGGCACTGGACTCCCACGTGGCTGACTGCGATTTGGGTCCCGGACCTGGTGCATTGCTTTCTCACTTTCTCTCGCTCTGTTTCTGGTCAAATTTAAATAAGTAAGTAAGTAAATAAATAAATAATTCTAAAAAACATTTTTTTAAAACTAAAAAAATAAATAAATAAAAATGTCATAGTACAAAAAAGGGCAAGGACTCCCTGCCCAGAGAAGGCGGCGTTATAACAGGAAACAGCAGGTGCCTTCTACAAGAATCTAAAGGCCTCAGAAGGGTGCTGCAGCTAGAACGTACTGAGCGCAGCTGCGGAGCCAAGAGCGCTGGCCGCTGAGAGACGCGTTCAGCGCTGGGAGGAGATAAGAAGAGGAAGGGTCAAGCAATTTAGTCCTAAGCTTCACCGTTTGTTTTATTATGAAGACCATAAACACCTTGAGGTTAGTGTCACCTTTGTTGACAGTTGTTTTTTTTTGCAAGGGAAGAAGATATTCAATAAAATTGGTGGGACATTTGGTTCAGAAAAAAAAAATATATATAAGGAAGAAATACTCTTTGGTTCGTCTAGCATGTTCACCTGCCCAGCTACCCCACAGCAGAGTTATTTAGATTTATTCATTTCTCCCATGAGTGAGTGGGAGAGAGACAGAGGGACAGCACCACCACTAGGGCCCCAGCTACCTGCTCCACCCGCAGCCTCAGCCAGCCTGAGGTCACGTAGCCCCGCATACTCAGGAAGGACTGCGGACCTGAACTGGGGACCCTTCCATGGGGGGCTGCCTGTCAGAATACTGCGTTTTACCCCTGAACCACAGGCAAGCACCCCCAATTCGATTTTTCTTTGCCTTTTGTGAAATTATTCAGCTTCTGCTGAAGCTGGTCTGGATTTTTCGCAGTCCATTCCTGTGGCTGGATTGTCTCCTTGTCCCCCTTCAGGGCAGGTCGCTGTCTAAGGAGCAGGCAAAGCTGCCACATCCTTCCACTTCAGCTACTTATTATTATTATTGTTTTAGAGGTTTGTGCTGTAGGGCGCGTGCGTTCGCCAGAGAGACAGAGACAGAAAGCGAGAAATCACCCCCCAGGGGGGATGGCCACGCCGCAATCCCTTCTCCTCCATTCTCCTCTCGGGATCTTGGGCACGCACGCACACGCGCCTGGCGTGAGTTTAAGCCACGGGGTCCGGGACTTGAACCGCGGTCAACTACATGGGAGCCCAGTGACATAGCCATTATACTAACTGCTGGTCCCACTTTTCATTATCATTATTATTACTTATTTATTTTAAAGTTCGCTGTAGTGCATGTGTGCTCACCAGAGAGAGAGAGAGAAAGGGAGAAAGCTTGCCACCAGGCCCGGGACTTGAACTGTGGGCAGCCACATGAGAGTCCAGCACCCTAACCACCACGCCACCTGCTGGCTCCCGCTTCAGCTACTTTTCCCCTCATGTGTCAGATGTGTTCTTTGGAGTCTTTGCTCGTTGCATGACTGACCTTTCTCATGCCATGGTGTTTTTCTTCCGTAAGAATGTTTTCTTGGCCTCTCTTCCTCTTTTTGCATATATATAGTTTTCACAGTCCCTTTGCGAAATAAAGTGTCTCATCCTCAGAAGGGGCCACGTGATCCCATTTCCTCATTTTTTTTTTTCATTCTAAAAATAGTGCATTTCCTACTTTGATTTATTCCGCTTTTTATATTGTGACTTTTATTTATATAGGCACATTCTTCGGGGCAGTGTTATGACTCTTGACTAAAAAGTGGCACAAAATCAACTCAAAATAGCTCAAACAAAAACCAGAAGTGACCAGGACATGTAACAGGGAACACCAAGGGGCTCCAAGTCACCCAGATCAAGGGCTGAAACAATGTATTCGGGTCGCTTGCCAGCACAGCCGTCTCTCTACGGCGTGACCAATTGTCCCTGTTTGCCCAGGCCTGGCGTGGGGTCATCTTGGACATGGGACCTTTAAGGCAGGAACTAAGAAAGTCCCAGGCAAACCAGGACTAGTTGGCCACCCTCCCTCCCTCTCTGCCTCCTGCTGGCCTCCCTCTGCAGAATCCCCCATTCCGTAGCAGAGCTGTCCAGAAGCAGCTTCAGGCCTCCTCGGTTTTGACAACTGGTCCTCCTGGCAATAAGAAGTCCTTTTTCATGGGACGAGCAGATGGTATAATGGGTACATGCTGGACTCCCATGAAGTTGACCGCAGTTCGAGTCCTGGACCTGAAGGCTTAAAACGCATGTCGGGCCTGTGTGCGTATGTGCCCAAAATCCAGAGAGGAGGTTGGAGGAGGAGGGATTGTGGCATGGCCATCCTCCCTTGTGGGGTAGGGAGTGATTTCTCGCTTTCCCTCTCACTGTCTCTGTCTCTCTCTCTCTCTGCAAGAGCACATACCCTTAGGCAAAAAAAATCTCTAATAAATAAATAAGAGCTCTACTTTATGGAGTATATCCTCTAGAAGGGGAGACAGATGATAAAAAGTAGACAGATAAGCAAAATCTCTCGAGATAATTATAAATAGCATGCAGGAAATAGACAAGTGGATGCAGGAGGAGACCTGCTTTAGTTAAGGGAGGTCCGAGAAGGCTTTTTGACAAAGGCAACACATGAACGGCACCCCCAGATGACAGCAAGCCAGCCACATGCCAGGAAAGAGGAAATAGGGACCACAGAGGTCTGGGGTTGGGCAAAAGTCTGGTGTGTTCAGGAGCCAGAAAAGCAGCAGTGGCTGAGTGACAGAGTGAGGGTGAGGGCTGGACCTGGCAATGAGGGGGGCAGCGTCCACGCTGTGCAGGGGAGCAGTGTCCATGCTGTGCAGGGGAGCAACATTCACGCTGTGCAGGGGGGCAGCGTCCACGCTGTGCAGGGGAGCAGCATCCACGCTGTGCAGGGGGGCAGTGTCCACGCTGTGCAGGGGGGCAGCATCCACGCTGTGCAGGCCCTTAGGGGTGAGGGTGAGGAGATGACGAGACCTGATCCTGCACTGCTCATGGGGTTACTGATGGGCGATGCAGGACCACGGACTGTGCAACATAGTGTCCACGTAGGATGTAACTGTAGCTACTCTGAAGTACTTACTGAGTTTATTGAACTGCTAATGATGGCAAAGCCAGGGTACTAATTATTTTTCTGCCAAAGGCTGTGTGTGCTTGCAGGAGAGAGAGAGAGAGAGAGAGAGAGAAAGAGAAAGCAAGAGAGAGAAATTAGCAGCCCTAAAGGGGAATGGGTATACTGCAATTCCTTCTCTGTTTCTCTCTCCTCTCAGGATTTTTAGCACACACATACCCAGGATATTATTCAAGCCACCGGGTCTGAGACTTGAGTTGCGTTGTTGGCCGTGTGGGATTCAGCCACCTCAACCCCCACACACGGGGGGGGGGGGGGGGGGGGCAAGTTCATATCTTTGTACTCTGAATCCAGCGTTTTGTCTGCTGTCCACTATCTAACATATAGCATCACTCTTTTCTAAAAGATTTGTTTCAAGTTTATTTTCTCCATGTATGTATATGAGAGAGAGAGAGAAAGGCAGCTGGGTCGTTTTTTTTTTTTTTTTTTTTTTTTTTGTTTTTTTTGCTAGAGACAGAGAGACAGCGAGAAATCAGTCCCCAGAGGGAATGTCCTTGCTGCAATCCCTTCTCCTCCATCCTCCTCTCAGGATCTCGGGCACATGGGCATCATGTGAGCATCATGTGATCGGCACATGGGCATCATGTGGGGGGAGGTCACGCAGCAGTCACATGGGCGTCAGACGGTGGTCACATGGGGATCATGTGGGCGCCATGCAGGGGTCACGTGGGCATCCCGCAGTGGTCACATGGTGGTCATGTGGGGGTCAAGTGGGAATCACGTGATTGTCACATGGGTGTCACGTTGGAGTCATGTGGGGATCATGTGGGCGCCATGCAGGGGTCACGTGGGTGTCGTGGGGGGTCACATGGGTGTCACGTGATCGTCACATGGGTGTCACGTTGGAGTCGCATGAGGATCGCATGAGTGTCACGTGGCAAGGTCCCAGGATCGTGTCCTGAGGCTTTCCTGGGCACTCTGGAGGTGCACATGCCTGTGACCCACTGGGCCGAGAGTTGTGGGGGGAGTTGAGACCCTGGAGGGAATACCCATCTCTCTCTCTCTGTGTTTCTCGTGGAAGCAGTAAATAAATAAATTTTAAAAGAAAGCTTTAGTTTACAGTTAAAACTCACCCTGGGCGCGTGTGTGTGCATGCCCAAAATCCCTAGAGAATAAATGGAGAAGAGATTGTGGTATGGCCATCCTCCCTGGGGAGTGATTTCTCGCCTTCTGTCTCTCTGTCTCACTCTGCTGGAGTCCCTTCTCCGTTTTCCTCCCAGGATTTTTGGTCACACACGCACATGAGCCTGGAGTGCCTTTCAAGCCTCCGGGTCCAGGACTCCAACCACAGTTCTGTGGAATTCAGCGGCCTTCATTTAAGCACCACACTACCAGTTGGCCCAGGTCTAGATTTTTATAATGCTGCTTTTTTGGGTGGGATTAACCTATCATTTGGTGAATTAAATGACCCTGCTAAGATTTCCAGTGATTTTTTTTTTTTTTTTTGGAGAGGTTTTTGCTATAGGGCGCGTACATTTGCCAGACAGAGAGAGACAGAAAGAGAGAGACAGAAAGCAAGAAATCAACCCCCCCCAGGGGGGGATGGCCACACTGCAATCCCTTCTCCTCCATTCTCCTCTCGGGTTCTTGGGCACACACACGCACCTGGTGTGAGTTTAAGCCACCGGGTCCAGGACTCGAACCGCTGTTGACTATGTGGGAGTCCAGCAACATAGCCATTATGCCAACTACTACTGGTCCCTCTAATTTTTTTTTTTTCCTCTGGAAAAAATATGGCTCTCCTCACTTGGTATTTCTGAATGTGCTGTCCCCATGCTAGATGCGCTCACTTGCCTTTGTCTCACCCACCAACTTCCATAGCACACGGCATTTCCTGAAGATGCTTTGGGACAAAGCCTCTGGGTCACAGAAGATGCCACTTTCCCCTCCCAGTGTTATGTGTGCAGAGAAGAGCTGGAGGGAAGGTGTACTTTCAAAGCCTTTGCCTTAGACCAGTAGACGGTGTAATGGTTACTGACTGGACTCCCATATAGTTGACTGTGGTTTGAGTCCCAGACCTGGCAGCTTAAAACTCACACTTGGCACATGCACATGAACGCCCCAAATCCCAAGAGGAGTATGGAGGAGAAGGGATTGCAGCATGACCAGTCCCCTCCACCCCGGGAGGGGTATTTCTTGCTTCCTGTCACTCTCTCCGGCAGGTGCATGTGCCGTATAGCAAAAAAAAAAAAAAAAAAAATCTTTCTAAAACAAAAAACAACACAAAGCCTTTGCCTTGAGCTCTGTACTTCATGACATGCATTCCCCATAATCTTTCTCTTCAGCCAGATTCAAAAGGTCAGAACTTAACCGTGAAAACATCGCAGCATCAACTGCAGTCTCCACTGAGGTAACAGATTACTCAGATCCTAGTGATTTAGCTTCATGCCATGCTCAATCCTCTTGTTCTAGATGGTTCCTGTTTCATTTTCTCTTTAGCCATCTCATTCCTTAGTTCAATCCTTGCATCATTCTTCCTCCACTGAAAATCCGTAATTCTGTTCTTGAGCCAGTTCTGAGCCCCTTCGTTGAGCTCTCAGGGTCTACAGAAAGAAGGCCCTCCTGCCAGGGACTCCTCCTGTTTCGTATCCCACGTGGAAACCACCTTCCCAGAGACCCACAGTCCTTGCGAGGTGCCAGCCATCTCCCAGAGAGGTTCAACACGTCTTCGTCTGGTTTCTCTTCTCCCAGGCCGGTCTGTCTGAGCTAAGTGGCTTCCGCTCCACTTCTTGGCTTTCTTCATTTATCTCTGGTCTATGATCTTACTACCTCTTGGGCTTCCCTCAGCAGTGACTCAGTCTAAACCAACCCTCCAAGTAGTTTTCCTGTGAAGACAGTTTCCTCTTTCTTCTATGCTGAGTCTAGAATAACGACTGCATTTGGAGCCGAAAGGGGCTTTCGAGAGCACCTAGGTCCAGTCCTGAAGTTGTCCACACTTGGAAGTTGTGAGCCAGAAAGATCAAATGGCAGACCCCCCTGCGTGAAATGATGGTTCGTTTTCTAGCCTCACTGCCTGATTGTTATCAGTCTTACCATAAGCATTTCCATTCCTGAGGTCTCATATTTTCCTTGTCCTTTTCTTTCTTTCTTTCTTTGGGGGATGGGGGGAAGAGGTTTTTGCTACAGGACATATGTGCTCTCCAGAAAGAGAGACAGAAAGCAAGAAATCACTCCCCAGGGGGGATGGCCGTGCCACAATCTTCTCCATTCTTCTCTCAGGATCTTGGGCGTGCATGCATGCACATGCGTGAGTTTAAGCCACTGGTTCCGGGACTCAAACTGCGGTCAACTACATGGGAGTCCAGCAACATAGCCCTTATGCCAACTGCTGGTCCCCAGAAACACAGTATTAGCAATGGTCTCTTCTGGGTCTCTCATTATTTAGGTTGTTACTAAAACCTTCCATCCTTTGGGAAACATCTGTGTTGTTAGTAAAATTGAAATGCCCTCCTTGGAGTTCCCTGTGTGGCCAGCCCATAATATTAATCATGTAAATGTTGTCCCTATGCTTTGGGGGTTTGCAGAAATGTAAGAGGATCACATAGGGTTTTTACACACTATAAACTTTGTGATGCCTTGTATGCTTCCTTCCTCACCCTTAGATCAATGACTTGAACTTTTTTTTTCTTTCCACGCCATTCAATTACTGAACATTTTCTAATCATTAATACCTTTCAAGAGTTATTTTTCGGGAACCAGCAGTTAGCGTAATGGCTATGTCGCTGGATTCCCATGTAGTCGACCGCGGTTCACGTCCCGGACCCGGTGGCTTAAAACTCACGCCGGGCACGTGTGCGTGAGTGCCCAAGATCCCGAGAGGAGAATGGAGGAGAAGGGATTGCGGTGTGACCATCCCCCCTGGGGGGTGATTTCTCGCTTTCTATCTCTATGTCTCTCTCTGTCTGTCTGGCGAGCGCACGCGCCCTATAGCGAAAACCTCTCAAAAAAAAAAAGTTATTTTTCAAGTGAGGAATGGGGAGAAATAATAGTAACTAAGGTGACCAGTTATTTTCGGGTTTGCCCAGGACTTACTGGACACTGAAAATTTAGTTCTGAAAATCCCTGTTCTGGGAAATCCCTCAGTCCAGGGCACATGGGCTAGTTGGTCACTTAAGCATCCCTCATCCTATTCTTGTTTACCTTCCCATGCCTGAGGCAGGTCAGGATGGCGAGTTAGTGCCCGAAAGATTTATGTTCCATGGAATGGCACTGATCATAGAAAAAAACGATCATCAAAATCACTCAGTGTCTTGGGGCTGGCAGGTGGCATGGTGGTTAAGGGCACTGGACTCCCACGTGGCAGACCGCAGTTCAAGTCCTGGACCTGGTGGCTTGCTTTCTCACTCCCCCTCACACCTCCACTCTCTCTGTCTCTGGTCAAATTGAAATGAATAAATAAATAAATAAACTTATATTTAAAAAAAATCTTTATAAAAAAACTACTGTTTTTATCTGTTCTTGCACCACTAACAGAAATCCCTGAGACTGGGCAATTTTTTTTTTTTTTAAGCAACATAGAAAAAGAGAGGGAGATGGAAAGCAAAGAAGCAACCCCCATGGAGTGCAATTTCTTCTCCTCTATTTCTTCTTCACGGCTCATATGCATACTGCCCGGTGTGTTTCTCAAGCTTCCAAGTCTGGGACTAGAACCACACCATTGACCATGTGGAATCCAGCCGCCTTAACCACCATGCTACACGATGGCCCAAGACTGGGTGAATTACAAAGAAATAGTGTTTATTTGACTCACGATTCGGGTAACTGGGAAGTCCAAAGGCATAGGACTGACATCAGGCCAGCCTGCTACATGGCTGCCAGAACCTGAGAGATCGATGAACACATACAGAGACAGTGAGAGCTATGGGAAGCTCTCACTCTCTCTTTTATTGTAGCATTATTTATTTATTTTTTGTTATTACTTTTTAAGTTCCTATAGAGCACATGGTGAGAGAGGAGAGAGAGAGAGAGAAAGTGAGAAAGCAAGCCTCCAGGTCTGGGACTCAAACTATGGCCATGTGGGAGTCCAGCACCTCACCCAACATGCCACCTGCTGGCCCCTCGCAGCTCTCTTTTATAGCAATCCACTCTCCTGGGAACTACCCCTTCTCATGAGAGCTGGAACTCACTCAGTTCTCATGTCAGACAGCATTAATCCAATCAGGAGATCAGGGCTTCCACCATCCAATACTACAATCCAGTCATTGCCCAGTAAGACTGAATTCCAGAGCATGAACCTTTGCAAGGGTGTGGGGGGAATCATTAACCAGACTTTAACACTTGGTTAAGTAGGTCAGTCTTGGAAGGCTAGCAGTCAAAACTACATCGCCATGAGAGCTTCAGGGAAAGTAGACCAAGGGACCAGCAGTTGGCATAATGGCTATGTCACTGGACTCCCATGTAGTCGATCGTGGTTCAAGTCCCGGACATGGTGGCTTAAGCTCATGCCAGGTGCATGTGTGTGCCCAAGATCCTGAGAGGAGAATAGAGGAGAAAGGATTGAGGTGTGGCCATCCCCCTTGGGGTGATTTCTCACTTTCTATCTTTCTGTCTCTCTCTGGCTTTCTGGTGAGCACACACACCCTATAGCATATAAACCTCTCTTAAAAAAAAAAAAAAGCAGAACAAGATTGGGACAACTGGGGCCCGCAGGTACTGTAATGATTACATTGCTGGATTCTCACATAGTTGTAGTTTGAGTCTTGGACCCGGCAACTTAAAACTCACATTGAGCGTGTGTGCATGTGTGTCCAAAATCCTAAGAGGAGAATGGAGGAGAAGGGATTGTGGTGTGGCCATACCCCCCCCCGGGAGGGTATTTTTACACACACACCAGGGGTGATTTCTCACTTTCTTTCTCCCTGTCTCTGTCTCTCTGGCATGTAAAAAAAAAGACTGGGCTTACTTTATTTATAACAAGATTTTTTTTCTATTTTTCCATTGTTTTTGAGGAGATAGTATAGAATTTAAGTGTCTCATCAAAAAGGATGAATTGATCAATATAAAACGTGAATTTAAAACCACTTTAACCAGTGGGAGAATCAAATACAAATGGTTTTCAATGAGATAAAACACAGAGTATATCTTGGAGGCAAATTTGTTCCAGTTTACATTTCTAGGAAAGCAGAAGAAATTTCTTCTTTTTGGGATTGATCCAAGCACTCTGCCCTAATAAACTGTGTAAACTCAAGCAAATGACAAGCTCTGTGGGAACGAAGCTAGAACCGAGTGGACCGAGTAAACTGAAAACAAGTCAAGAATTTAACAAGGCTATTAAAATGAGAAGTTGGAAGAAACCACTGCTTATCTATTTTAAGACTATTTTGTTTCCATGTATTTGAAAACGTTCAGAAGTTAAAAAGGATGGGATCTTCAAGTTACAGATCTCTGGCAACAATTGGATGTAAAATCCTGTCCCTTGGGGAAACCAGCACTTAGCGTAATGGCTATGTCGCTGGACTCCCATGTAGTCCACCGTGGTTCGCGTCCTGGACCCGGTGGCTTAAAACTCACGCCGTGTACGTGTGTGCCCAAGATCCCGAGAGGAGAATGGAGGAGAAGGGATTGCAGTGTGACCATCCCCCCTGGGGGGTGATTTCTCACTTTCTGTCTGTCTGGCTGGCTAGCGCACGCACCCTATAGTGAAAAAAAAAAAAAAGCCTCTCCAAAAAAAGAAAAAAAAAAATCCTGTCCCTTGGGAACAGCAGGTGGCATAGTGATTACATCGTTGGGCTCCCACGTAGTCGACCATGGTTCAAGTCTCAGACCTGGAGGCGTAAAACTCACGCCGGGCACGTGTGCCTGTGTGCACAAAATCTCGAGGGGAGAATGGAGAAGGGATTACAGTATGTTCATCCTCGCCTGGGGAGATGATTTCTTGCTTTCTGTCTTTCTCTATCTCTGTGGCAAGCACATGTACCTTATAGCAAAAAGTCTCTCAAAAATATAAATAAATAGTAAATAAAATACATAATTCTTTCTTCTCCTGAGAGGAGAGTGCAGGCCTGAGTGGACAGAGAAAGAGTGACTCAAGAGGCCCTGGCAGTTGCATTCTGCCAGGTGTATAACATTTGGTCTCAGTCATGTGGGTCAGTCATTGGCTGGGTCCACTGATTGCTCTCATCTTATTGGCTCTATCCTGCTAACCCCAAACAAGAATGAACTCATGTAATCTTCTTAATAACCACGTGGAGGGGCCAGCAGGTGGCCTAGTGGTTAAGGTGCTGGACTCCCACTGGCTCTCTGCGGTTCAAATCCTGGACCTGGCAGCTGAACTCAAGTCAAGTGTGCATGCATGCCCAAAATTCCAAGAGGAGGATAGAGGAGAAGGGATTGTGGCATGGCCGTCCACCCTGGGGGTGATTTCTTGCTTTCTGTCTCTGGTGAGCGCATGCACCCTATAGCAAAAATCTCTCAAAAATAAATAAACAAATAAATCACCTTGTGAAACAGGAGCCACTCTTACCGACCACTTAAGCAGTGGAAAAGCTGGTGCTTAGTTAGAGAGGTTAGGTGATTGTATCCTGTCACCAGGACCAGCTGGGATTTAGGCCAATAGACCGGATCTAGCCTCTGGACTAGGGAGCTATAGAATTAAGGATCTGATTTCTTTCCTGGTAACTTTGGACCTCAGTTCCCTCCTCTGTAAAACAAAGCAGTTGGGCTGGGTGAGAGCAGAGATCATGCCAACTCGTGGGCAACTCTCCAAATCCATAATCAAATCACTATTCATCGCACTCGTGTCTCTTAGCCGCTCACGCTCACCAGGACAGAGAACCATACAAAGTGAAAGGCGGTGTGGAGCAGGGAGGGTGGGAAGAGGGCTGCATTGTTCCCCCGAATATTTTCCCAAGATCACAGCTGCTCCATTGCCACTTCGTGCCCAGGCAGGTAGGTCTGTGGGTGACTGCAGCTGAGAGCCCAGAGCAGGGCCCACTTCTCATGCACCTCTGGCTGCCACAGTCTGCTTTTAGCTGAATCGGTGACTGTCACCCAGAGGGGTCCTGGAGCTGCCCCAGTCCGACGCTTTCCTGGCTGCACCTCTGCGCAGCGCTCACTGCAGAAGCCACGCAGGTGAGCGATGAGAACCCCTCTGTAATGTGACCGGACTTGCTGTTTCTCGTTCCCCAGAATTCCGCTGACTGTTGGTTCCAGGAATTTTGCAGCCACCCTTTTGTTCTTTTCTAGAATAAGGAAGTGGGAGGGGGGTATGTTGGGCAGGAAGGAGAATGAAGAGCCTTTGAGTTCTATGAAATGACCTAAAACCTGAAGACGCCAGACTTTCAAAGAGCCCCAGCGGCTAGTCACTCACTTAGGCCTGTCATGGGCTCAAGTGATCCGAAACTCGGTGTGAAATGGGAGCCAGCTTTTGCTGTCTGGGAACCTCAGCTATCACCTTTCTCCCCAGTCTGCCAGGGAAGGGTGTTTATTTCGTGTCAATAGCACCAAACCCTCCCTGGGAAGGTCATTCCTCCCTTCCTTCTGCCCGCATCTCATTCTGGCAAGGGCATATCGGTCAAGTCTTGTCCCTATAGCTTGTCATTATCACAGGGTCAGCGTGAGGCTGACTTCATCCAGCGAACCTCACCGCGGAAGATGTCTTCGCCTTTGAATAGTCATCTGCTCAGACCTGTAGCTCGTGCATTTTTCTTTATCTGTGTCTGTATGTGCCCAGAGGTGGAGATAACCCTGGAATGAAAAGAGGGGTGGAGGACCAGAAAGATAAATAAACCAAGGAGCAATGCCCCACTGTGGCGACTGAGGACTGCCAGCAACTTGTGGGATTAGTCAAGAAAAAAGAGAGCGAGCTGCTGCTGCTGGAAGCATGGGGGAAGCGTGAGAAGACAGGAGCAGAGCTGCTTCTTCTAGAAGCATGGGGGAAGCGTGAGAAGACAGGAGCTCCAATGGCAACAGGTCAGATGGGAGGAGCAGCCTGGGGGTGTAGGAAGAGACAGGGCCATTACCCAGCGTAATTTGCTAAGAACCTTCGCTTAGTATTTCATACGCAAATGAGGAAGCTTCCTAAGAACCTTCACTTGGTATTTCATACGCAAATGAGGAAGCTTCCGCGAGGCTGGGCTGGGCAGGGCTGAGCGGTGCCTGTGTGCAGACTGGACGGGACTGCAGATCTGAGCTTGCAAGGAAAGCAAGCAGTGTCCCTCCAGCATCCCAAAGAGGATGGAGCCAACAACGATGCAGAGAATAAAGGATTAAAGAGGAGCCCTGGCTGGGGAGGAGCTGTGGAAATTCCAGACGGGAGACAGAAGTCGGTCCCACCTCTCACCCATGTGCTTTCAGGGACTGATCATTTCTCAGTCTCTGAAGAGAGAGTCTTTCCCCAGGGAAGTGAAAAGAATGAACTTTTGGCGGTATTACGTTTTTGCTTTCGCTCTGTCCAGCGTGGTCTTTGTGCTGGTCTTTTACAATAGCCAGTTGGCCCTGCCAGCAAGCTATGAGAAGTTGAACGGTTCCAGTGAAAGGCATTTTCAGGTAGACGCCTGCAGCGACGCCTTAGAAGGAAAGTCATCTTTCTTGTGGGGAAAGAGCCGGCCATCCCTGTTGAAAAGTGTCCCTTGCAAGGACTACCTGATCCAAAATCACTACATCACAAGCACCCTGTCGCAAGAAGAAGCTGCGTTCCCTTTGGCATATGTCATGGTCATCCATAAAGACTTCGATACTTTTGAGAGGCTCTTCAGGGCCATCTATGTGCCCCAGAATGTGTACTGTGTGCATGTGGATGAGAAAGCCTCGGCCGAGTTGAAGGAGTCCGTGTGGAAGTTACTGAGCTGCTTCCAAAATGCCTTCATGGCTTCCAAGATCGAGTCTGTGGTCTATGCAGGCATCTCCAGGCTCCAGGCGGACCTGAACTGTTTGAAAGATCTTTTGGCCTCCCGGGTGCCCTGGAAGTACGTCCTCAACACCTGTGGCCAAGACTTCCCCCTGAAAACCAACAAGGAAATAATTCAGCATCTGAAAGGCTTTAAAGGGAAAAACATCACCCCTGGGGTGCTGCCCCCGGCCCATGCGGTTGGACGGACTAAGTATGTCCACCGCGAACACAGAAGCAAGCAGGGCTCTTTCGTGAAAAATACTCGCGTTCTGAAAACCCCACCTCCACACCAGCTGACTATCTACTTTGGCACTGCCTATGTGGCCCTGACCAGAGACTTTGTCAACTTTGTCTTCAATGACAGAAGGGCCATTGATCTCCTGCAATGGTCAAAAGACACCTATAGCCCTGATGAGCATTTCTGGGTAACACTCAATAGGATTCCAGGTCAGTACCCGGCTCCATTCCTCTTCCCGGCTCCATTCCTCTTCCCTTTCATCAACAGATTAAGTTGTCTAAGATTTACTCCTCCGGAGAACTGACTCATTTGAAATGATTTGGGGGGAAAAATCTAAACACGTAGAAAACTATTAGCTTGGTTGCTTTTTGTGATAGTTCAGTGCTGGCTCTGCCATCCTATCAGTGAGAGTCAGTAATCTAGGAAGCTCTGGGCTACAGTCATTCTGGTTCAGCTAGCTTTGATTGCTTGTCACCTAGCTGCCAACCTGTAGCTCAGTCCTTTGAACCAATACTTGTCAAAATCCTTGCTAAGCATAGCTATCACAGAAGGAGACTGATTTTTTTTTTTTTGGAGAGGTTTTTGCCATAGGGCGCATGCACTCGCCAGGCAGACAGAGAGAGACAGAGAGACAGAAAGCGAGAAATCACCCCCCAGGGAGGATGGCCATGCTGCAATCCCTTCTCCTCCGTTCTCCTCTCAGGATCTTGGGCACACGCGCACACGTGCCTGGCGTGAGTTTTAACCCATCGGGTCCGAGACTCAAACCGTGGTTGTCTACATGGGAGTCCAGCAACATAGCCATTACGCCAACTGCTGGTCCCAGGAGACTGATTTTTAAAGAAGCACTGTAGAACTTGGGAATTGAAACAGGTGGTGTTTTTTTCCAGAAGGGTGCTTTATTTCATTGATGCAGTTTACTCTGAGTTCATGGACCTCTCATGTGTGTGTGTGGGGGTGTAGAGGGGAATACTGTTTTTAGAATCTTCAAAACTTCTCTGGGTATTTTCACCCAAGCTTAAGTATCTTTGGTCTAAGGTCTGGAAAAGTCTCCAGTTTCAAATCACCTTTATTCATTTAATCTAGTCTGGTATTTTATTACCTTAAAGGGTAGAGACCAATGAATTGGAATATGTTGGAGAGAGAGTCTAGCTGGAGTTGATCCACAGAGAATTCTCAGTTTTTAAGTCATAGATTTTTATTAGAAATTCCACAGGGCTGGTAGGTAACATGGAGGTTAAGGCACTCCCACATGGCCTACCATGGTTCAAGACCTGGGCCTGATGGCTTGCTTTCTCACTTTCTCTCTCTCTCTGTCTTTCCCTGGTAAGTGCATGTGTCCTATAGCAACTTAAAAAATAACAATAATAAATAAAACAAAACAAGTTATTCTTAAAAAAAAAAAAAAGAAATTATAGTT
>NW_006159506.1:3386640-3413476 GCF_000334495.1 Tupaia belangeri chinensis | reverse complement strand
TTTTTTTTTGTTTTTTTTTTTTTTTTTTAACCACAGTCTTTTCAATTGTTTGTGATAATTTGGAAAGGACTCCAAGGTATACTAGACAGGCGAGGACAGAAAATAGCATCGCACCCCCTTTGACTCAGGACTGGGTTCCTTTTTTTTTTGGAGAGAGAGATTTTTGCTATAGGGTGCATGCGCTCGCCAGAGAGACAGAAAGCGAGAAATCACTGCCCCCCCCCCCGGGGAGGGGGGAAGGCCATGCCACAATCCCTTCTCCTCCATTCACTTCTCGGGATTTTGAGCATGCACGCACACGTACCCAGCATGAGTTTTAAGTCACTGGGTCTGGGACCCGAACTGCGGTCAACTACATGGGAGTCCAGTGACGTTAACCATTACACCCTCTGCTGGTCCCAGGACTGGGCTTCTCTTCAGAGTTCTGTTTCCCACATGCAGCCTGTGACCTGCAGCTCTTCTATCTGAGGATGTCCCAGTATGCTTACTTCCCAGTATTTCACCAGCATGTCTGTGGGTGTCAGACCCGTGTGAAGGGCCCTCTGCCTGCCCTGCTTGAAATAACTCCCAGCTCTCCTGCATAGTATCATTGCATTGCCACACCTGCCACACCTGCGAGTGCTATTCAAAGCCACAGTCACGTCTGAAAATAGACTCAAAGCAGTAAGACATCACACAGTGAGGTCTCCAGTACTAAAGTATCTCTCTCCTTTCTTTCTTTTATTTTTCCTCTCTTTCTTTTTTTCTTTTTCTTTTGTAGAGGTTTTGCTGTAGGGTACACATGTGCACCAGAAAAACAGAAGACCGAAAGTGAGAAATCCCCAGGGAGGGTGGTCACGCCGCAATCCCTTCTCCTCCATTCTCTTGGGATCTTGGGCACGCACGCACATGCACCTGGCGTGAGTTTAAGCCAGTGCGTTTGGGATTCGAACTGCAGTTGACTGCATGGGAGTCCAGCGACGTAGCCATTACACTCTCTGCTGGTCCCTTATTTTATTAACCTTTATTGAATTATTTATTTATTTCTTCATTTGAACAGAGAAGGACAGGGTGAGTGAGAGAGAGAGGGAAAATGAGAAAGCAACCTGCCAGGTCTGGGGACTTGAACTGCAGTTGGCCATATGGGAATCTAGTGCCCTTAACTACCACCCACTTGCCAGGCCTTCTTTTTAAACTTTTATCTGCAAGTATTTATGCTGAATTTATTCCCATGCCAGAAGTTTTTCTTCATTTTCTTCTGGGAGATCTTTTTCTTCTGTGCAAACTCTTCTTGCATTTGGGAACAGTTCGCTCTGTTTCAGTAAGAACCATCACGACATGGCAGGGGGAGCTCTCGAGTGGGTTAATGTGTGGGTTACTGAGCTTGCATGACCATGCATCTTGGGTGCCCTGGTCACCTAAATATGCTCAGTGACCGGAGAATCTACATCCAAACCTGCATCCTTCCATTCAGCATTACTCTCTGCATTTTTAAGCAGGTGCAGTAAAAATTCAGCATTCTTTAGGCCCAGCTTTATTCCAGTCCCACTCTTTGGCCTGGGCACACCAACCAAGGCCACCACTGTGATGACGGAATGGCACACGCGGCTCTGTAAGCGACATCGTTCAGATAGTTGGTGGTTTTCAGATTTGCATGTTCTCGATGGCCTGGGAAGCGTCACAGGTGTTCTTAAATTGAACTCAAAGATGTGAACCTCTTGATTTGCATGATTTTGTGGGATTTCTGGTCTAAGTGAATAATGATGGATTTTTAAAGATCACCTCAGGCCACTTAGGAAAAGAGCCCTGGGCATTTCTGAGAACTACGCTGGAGTGGCGATCATGGGCATGTGTTTACAGAGGGACAGAAAGAGGGCGGCAGGGGGCTGGGGACAGAGACATATGCTGTCCCGTTAGCAGTTCATTTTCAGAAATGCTGAACAGACTGGTCACAAACATGTCTGAAGGAAAAAAACCAACATGTATCAGTGTCATGTGTGTTAGGCTTATTATTCACAAATACCCATTTTATTGTATTTTATTAAGAAGTTTTTGCTTTAGGGTGTGTGCACTTACGCTGGTGTTGGGGGGAGACAGAGACACTTAGAGGGAAAGTGAGAAATCACCCTCCCATCCAGGGGGGATGGCCACACTGGAATCTCTACTCCTCCATTCTCCTCCTGGGATGCTGGGCCTGCACGCACACGGGCCTGGTGTGATTTTCAAGCCACCGGGTCTGGAACTGGAACCACGGTCAGACATATGGGAGTCCAATGACATAACCACTACACCATCCGGCGGTCCCACAAATACCCATTTTAAACACCTGTAAGTTTTTTTTCTTTTCTTTTTTTTTTTTTTTTAATTTGCCGGAGTGTGCTCACCAGAGAGAGACAGAAAGAGAGCAGGAACGTGAGATCGTTCCCTTCCTTGGGGGACTGTCACACCACAGTCCCCTCTTCCTCTTCGTGGAGTCTGGGCATTCATGTACATGTGTTCCGCATGTTTTTCTAACCTCCGGGTCTGGGATTTGAACCCCACAGTCAGCCACATGGTATCTAGCTGCCTTAACCGCCCCATCGGCTGGCCCCATGTAAACATTCTGTACATGGCCTCTAATATTGTTTCTGCTGGTGAAATTTGTGTCAGATAAGTTCTGCATCATTTCTGTTACGGATAAGAGATCGTCCTTGTTACCCTCATGAACAGATGAGGAAACTGAGGCTTAGACTGAAGTCATCTGTTTGTGTGGTTTCCATCGCTTGTCCAAGGCAAAGCTGGGGTCCCAGCCTGCACTCGTGTGACCTCAAGTTTGAACTGGTTTTTGGCGCACCAGGGAAGGAAGCAATAATCCTTCTTCCTTCCTGTTTATCGAAAGCAGATTCCCTGCAGAATCCCAGAAACATGGAAGGATAAGGGCAGTTGAGAAAAAAATGGGGAAGGCACTGGAAGGAAGCTCCACCTGACACTCGGAACTGAAAATGAGGGTAGAAAGAGAAAAAGAATATGTGTGCGTGAGAGTGTGTGTGTGTGTGTGTTTATGGAAGACAGACCCCGTGAGACCTGTCAGACCACCGTGCCAGCTAGTCACAAGCTGTCCTTTCTGGAATGAACCACCACCACCCTGCACAGCCTCTGTGCCAGCGTCCTGGGGGACCAGGCCTTGGCTCCTCTCTGAGCCGTTCCTGTTCTCGGAGAGGCTGGGGAGTGAGAAGGAAACAGGCCAAGACTTTAAACCCAACTGCTGTTAGAATCATAGTAGAGAATGGAGTGTCTTGAGGATTTCACCTTTACACGAAGTCAAAAAGAAGTCTTTCAAAAATAATAGGCTCTCGGGACCAGCAGTTAGTGTAATGGCTATGTCCCTGGACTCCCATGTAGCCGACTGTGGTTTGAGCCCTGGACCCGGTGGCTTAAGCTCACACTGGGCGTGTGTGCGTGCGTGCCCAAGATCCCGAGAGGTGAATGGAGGAGAAGAGATTGAGGCATGGCCATCCCCCCTGGGGGATGATTTCTCGCTTTCTATCTCTCTGTCTCTCTCTCTCTGTGTCTGGCAAGCACATGCACCCTATAGCAAAAACCTCTCCAAAACCTCTAAAAAAAAAAAAAAAATAGTCTCTCTGATTTTGTGTGTCCAGTCATCAGCAAATACTTACATAGCCCTCACTGTCCCAGACTCTCCTCTGTGTACGGGGGATACAGCTGTGAGCACATGGGCATGACCCCGTGGAATTGATGTTCTGGGATTTGAATGCTTGACTATTTAGTTTTAATGATTGTTTACTTAAAATATATTGGGCTAAGTTTCTCTCACCTCAAGTCCTCAAAAAAATAATTGTTTTTAAGAGAGATTTTTGCTGTAAGGTAAAAAGGTACTTGCTGGAGGCACAGAGAGAGAGAATGTGAGAAACCACCTTCCAAGGGAATGGCCATGCTGCAATCTCTTCTCCTCCATTCTCCATTCCAGGATTTTGGACACTTGCCATCTGCTGACCCTCCCCAATATACTTTTTTCCTGAATATCCATTCCTATTTTAAGACATTTTAAATGCTAGGTTTAAAATATGTGTGTGTGTGTGTGTGTGTGTGTGTGTGTGTGTGTGTGTGTGTATTTATTTATTTATTTATTTATTTATTTATTTATCAGGACCAGCAAATGGCATAGCGTTTACTATACTCTCAAGTGGCCTACCACGGTTTGAGTCCCCAGACCCCGTAGCTACAAAAAAGCTCTTGGTGCATGTGTGTGCATGGCCAAGATCCTGGGAGGAGAATGGAGAAGGGACTGTGGCATGGCCCTCCCCCCTGGAGAATGGTTCTCTTGCTTTCTATCTCTCTGTCTCTCTCTCCATTTCTCCAGTGAGCATACATGCCCTATAGCAAAAATATCTCTCTCTCTAGAAAATAAATATATTATATATACGTACTTTTTTTTTTTTTTTAAGTTCACCACAAAAATACTTGGAAAAAGAAAAATGATCCCTACTGGACATCCTGTATCAGGAGTATCTTAATCACCCCCCTAAATCCCTTTCCTTTGAAAGTCCCAAGAGTCCCTTCTGGGCCTCTGCAGTTCTCTGCATCTTTCTGCATCCGGCCCCTTTCCTCCTTCAGAAAGTGAAAAATAAACCTTCTCTATCCACTTAAAAAAAAAAAAAGGAAAATATGGTCCTTATTTTAGGCACCATATCTTCTGTGAGTAATATGGTGCAACACTGATTTTAAAAAATGATTACATTTTATTCATTGTAATTATTTATTTGTTTTATTAAAGTTGACCAGAGAGAGAGAAGGAAAGAAAGCAAGCTGCTAGGTCCGGAACTCAAACCACAGTCAGCCACGTGGGAGTTCAGCCACCTTAACCACCATGCCACCTACTGGCCCGCAAGATTGATTTAAAAAAAAAAAGCTTATTCATTATTACTATTTTTAGAATTTTACCATTAGGCATGTGTACTCACTGGAGAGAGACAGAGAGACAGAAAGCGAGAAATCACCCCCCAGGGGAGATGGCCACGCTGCAATCTCCTCTCTTCCATTCTCCTTCTCAGGATCTTGGGCGCACACACACATACCTGGTTATCAGTTTTAAGCCTCTGGGTCTGGGACTTGAACCGTGCTCGACTACGTGGGAGGCCAGCAATGTAACCATTACTCTATCTGATGGTACCTCCTCCATCTTTTATGATCCACTTTGGATGTCACTTCCTCTAGAAGCCAGCTCTGATAACCTCCTTCTGAGATAGCTGGTTCTCCACCTGTGAGTTCTAGCCAGCACCGTTTCTTCCAGCCTTCATTTACAATTAATGGGACCCACAGATGGCGTCATGGTTATGTAGCTGGCTGCGGATCCAGTTCCGGACTCAGGAGCTTAAAACTCACCCCAGGCACGTGTGCCTGTGTGCCCAGGATCCTGAGAGGAGGATTGTGGTGTGGCCATCCCCTCCCTCCCTAAGGGGGGGAAGATGATTTCTTGCTTTCTGTCTCTCTGTCTCTGTTTCTCTGGTTAGTGCACATGCCCTATAGCAAAAATGTCCCTCGAAAAAAAGAATTATAATTAGCTGTTGAGTAAGGATCTCCTTTGCCCTGTCTCCTCCATAGTTGAGCTCCCTAGACATAAGCAAAGTGACACTCCTCTTTGTATTCTCCGCTTGCTGTCCCCACATTAGCTTTCGTCACTGCTCATGTGCCCTATTAGAAGACATGCAAGTCCCAGATGTTGGTGGTTGGGTTTGGAAAGAACAAGAATGTTCTAGATAGTTAGGAGAACAGGGAAAGAACATGTCCAAGTATCCTGTACCTGAAGGGGGGAATAATTTTTGAGAATGAAAATTAGAGAAACAGGGGGCCAGCAGGTGGATGGTGGCTAGGGTGTTGCACTTTCACACGGTTGATCACAGTTCAAGTCCCATACCTGACAGCTTGAAAATCATTCTGGGTGCACATATGAGCATGTGGCCAAAATCCCAGGAGAAGAATGGATGAGAAGGAATTGCTGCATGCCCCCTTCCTTCCAGGTTGATTTCTCACTTTCCCTCTCACTGTCTCTCTCCAGAGAGTGCATGAGCCCTATGACAAAAATCTAAAGAAAAAAATGATTAGAGAAATAGGTGAAATAATGCTTGGAAATATAACTCATCAGCAATAATATCAGTAAATGAAAAAGAGAGATGCAGCAGAAGTAGCGAAAGCTCCATAGTTCCAGATCAACTGTTAGAATTCTTCCTGACACCTGACTCCAGGGACCAGCGGATGGTGTAATGGTTATATTGCCGGACTCCCACAAAGCCAACTGCAGTTCAAGTCCTAGATCCGGCAGCTTAAAACTCATGCCCGGTGCTTGTGCAAATGTGTCCAAGATCCAGAGAGGAAAATGGAGGAGGAGGGATTGTACCATGGCCACCCCACCCAAGGGGTTGGTGATTTCTTGCTTTTTGTCTGTTTATCTGGCGCGTGCACATGGCCTATAGCAAAAAACTCTCTAAAAACTGAAAAAACAAGGAACTAGCAGTTAGCGTAATGGCTATGTCACTGGACTCCTATGTAGTCAACCGCGGTTCGCGTCCCAGACCCGATGGCTTAAAACTCACGCCGGGCGCGTGTGCGTGCGTGCCCAGGATCCCAAGAGGAGAATGGAGGAGAAGAGATTGCGGTGTGGCCACCCCCCCTGGGGGGTGATTTTTCGCTTTCTGCCTCTCTGTCTCTGTCTGTCTGGCGAGCGCACACGCCCTATAGCAAAAACCTCTAAAAAAAAAAAAAATTGAAAAACAAAAAGAACACCTGACTCCCAGGTAGCCAAAACAGGCTGATCATGGCATCGCGTACTAAGTAAGAGAACCAGCAGTGTACGCAGACACCCCTGGGTCATTTCTGGCTAACCTGCCCCTGGTCTGAGTTTCTCTCACACCTGACACCCATTCAGTACTCCCGGTCACCACATTCCTGGGCTACACCACGTTCCTGTCAGGGTGATTTCTGACTTAATTTGACCAAGAGTGCTCCTTCATTGCTGGCTTACAAAAAAGACAAGAGCATAAAAATTTGAAAGGTTAAGAAAAGACAGCAACAAAGACTTAAAATATCCCTCTAGGTGACTCTCAGCAATCGTAAACACTGAGCAATTTATGAAGTATGCGTTTCCTACCTAAAAGTTACCAGGGCACTAAATTTGGGTGTGGCTGGTATGCATTGTGTTCTCTGGACATCAGCCTAAATGTAGAATTGGGCTTCTAGAACCACAAAAGATGCATTCATTCTTGCTGATTGTACCATTCATGACCAAGAACATTGACAGACTGGTAGAATCTTGTCTTAATGAACGTCACTAGAACATTCAAGTCTTAAGTGAGACTGTATTTTTGTGGCCAGAAGACAATCTATCCTGGAGCTGGCAGGTGGGTATATTTTGACTTTTCTTAATGTTATTGGGGTAATTTTTCTTTTCTTTTTCTTTTTTTTTTTTTTTGAGAGATTTTCACTGTAGGGCGCGTGCGCTCGCCAGACAGACAGAGAGAGACATAGAGACAGAAAGGGAGAAATCACCCCCCAGGGGGGATGGTCACGCCGCAATCCCTTCTCCTCCATTCTCCTCTCGGGATCTTGGGCACACACGCACACGCGCCCGGCGTGAGTTTTAAGCCACCGGGTCCGGGACATGAACCGCGGTCGACTACGTGGGAGTCCAGCGACATAGCCATTACGCTAACTGCTGGTTCCCTATCAACTTTATTTATTCATTCCTTGAGTGAGAGAGACAAAAAGAGAGCTTCCATAAAGCATCCCCTTCCTGAAGCCTGGATCACGGGCACCCAACCTTCCCATGTGGGCCTGTCTTACAGAGCTTTATATTTCCTTATCGCTGCACCATCAAGCCCCTGGTATAAGTTTTTAAACTACTAAAAAGCAGGACCAGCAGGTAGCATGGTGATTAAGGCGCTGGACACTCCCACATGGCTGACCATAGTTCGAGTACAGGACCTGGTGGCTTGTTTTCTCACCTTCCTTCTCTGTGTGTGTGTGTGTCTCTTTCTGGTTAAATTGAAAGAAAGAAAGAAAGAAAGGAAGGAAGGAAGGAAGGAAGGAAGGAAGGAAGGAAGGAAGGAAGGAAGGAAGAAAGGAAGGAAGGAAGGAAGAAAAAATAAATAAATAAATAAAATTAGAATAAATTATTCTTTAAAAAATAACTACAAAAAAGCTTCACTTGGTCGTCTTCATAACACTGTGACATGTGCATTATCCATTAGAAGAGTGTTTTCTTAAAAACACAAAAGATCTCGATCGTATCTTCAGAACTCTGTTCTTGCGATCGTATCCCATGAAAGAAGCAGGAATTGGGTTTAATTGGTTGCATTCTTCTCTTAAATCCTGCCATGTTCCAGAAAGGTCTTAAGATGTCTGTTTAGAACATCACGTAATTTCTTCAAGAAGGAAATCAACACAGCCAAGACTTGAAAGAAAACTGAGAACTCTTTCACAGTCTATACAAGGGTTTTGCTGACCACATCCTTCCCATTTTGGGTGTTCAGCTTCCTCAATTTTAAAATGATTGTGCCTGCCCTACATACTTACACAGGGATGATTTTTAAACTCCATTATAAATATTTATAAGCACACACAATAGTACAGAGAATAGTACAATAATCCCTTATGAGTCCCTCCCGTCAACATGTTACACAAACTCAAAGCTAGAAAACAAAAAAATAAATAAAATTGTTTTGGGGTCCAGCAAGTGGCATGGTGGTTAGGGGTGCTGGATTCCCACATGGCCGACTGCGGTTTGAGTCCTGGACCTGGTGGCTTGCTCTCTCACTTTTCCTCTCTCTCTCTCTCTCTCTCTCTCTCACTCTGTCCCTTGCTGGTCAAATTTAAATAAAGTTAAATAAAATAGTTCTTTTTAAAAACATTTTTTAAAGAGAGATCTTTGCTATAGGATGTGTATGCTCACCAGAGAGACAGAGAGAGACAGAGAGATAGAAAGTGAGATATCACCCCCCATGGGGGATGACCACTCCACAATTCCTTCTCCTCCATTCTCCTCTCAGAATTTTGGGCTCACAAGCACATGTGCCCAGTATGAGTTTTAAGCTACTGGGTCCAGGACTCAAACCATGGTTGACTATGTGGGAGTCCAATGATGTAACTATTATACCATCCATTGGTTCTGAAAGCTCAAAATTTATGACAAATTTCAAGAGTTCACTCTATCATTCTCAAAAATGAGTGGTCTCTTCTTTTTAAAAGAAATGCAAGCCAGCCACAGTGACGTGGTGGTTAAAGTGGCTGGATCCCACATGGCTGCATGTTTGGTTCAAGTGCCAGAACTGGTGGCTTTAAAAACATGCTGGGCACATTTGTGTGCATGCCCAGAATCCCAAAAGGAGAAATGGAGGGGCCGGCAGGTGGCGTGGTGGTTAAGGGTGCTGGATTCTCACATGGCCGACCGTGGTTCAAGTCCTAGACCTGGTGACTTGCTTTCTCATTTTCTCTCTCTCTCTTGCTCTGTCTTTCTCTGGTCAAATTAAAATAAATAAATAAGTAAAGTTAAATAAAATAATTTTAAAAAGAGAAATGGAGGAGAAGGGATTATGGTATAACCTTTCCCCATAGGGGAGGGGAATACTCTCTCTCTCTCTCTCTCTCTCTCTCTCTCTCTCTCTCTCTCTAGAGAGCACATGTGCCCTGTAGCAAATTTAAAAAGAAAGTAATGAAAAATTTTTATATTCCAGACTAGGGCTTTCTACATATCCCATAATAACAATTTGCCTAAAAGTGAAGATATTTTTCATGCCGCTTAAACTTTTAGGATGTACTATGTCAACCAGACTGAGTTTTCATCGTCTTTTTTATTTTTTTCTTTTGAATCAACAAAGCTGAATGTACAAGCACAAGCTCTGTAGGCATTAGAAGTAAGAGAGTCAGAATTCTCCTTGTGAAGACTTCCATTAGCCTGGCCTTCCTCTTTCCATAGCAGAAGTGGGCAGAAGTACGGCCCTTACGACTAGTAAATTGGGTAGTGGGATAGATTGTTTTATGTGCAGTGTTTGAAGCATCTTTTATTTTCATCTTCATCATAACTAAATATTCCATGTCCTCTGTTAAAAAGAACATCAAATAAGTATAAAAGATAATTGCCCATCTTACTATGAGCCCAGTGTGGGTATGAAGATAGGATTAACATGAAAATATTTTTCCATCAGTCAAGTCTTCTTGTATTTTCTTTCTTTCTTGTTAAGAGTTTATTTCTGGGACCAGCAGATAGTGTAATGGTTATGTGGTTGGACTCCCACGTAGTCTGGTTCGAGTCCCAGATCTGGTGGCTTAAAATCACACCGAGTGTGTGTGTGTGTGTATGTGTGTGTGTGTGTGTGTGTGCGCCCAAGATCCCGAGAAGAGTATGGAGAAGGGATTGTGATGTGGCCATCCCTCCAGGGAGGGTGATTTCTTGCTTCTGTCTCTCTGGCAAGCACGGATGCCCTCCAGCAAAAATGTCTCTTAAAAAAAAAAAAAAATTTCGGTTCTTTTACCTTTTGTGAAATCCCGAGCCATTAACCCACCTAGTGAGCTTCAGTTGACTCATCTGTAACATGGGGCTAATACTGATCTCCTAAGGCAGGTGAGAGAGTTACAAGATAACGGGGATACAGCTCTCAGCTTGGCTGTTGTTGATTCTGTTGTCATCTCCAGCCTATCTGCCCCATGGTATACTAATGTGGCCTCTGTATTGTACTGTGACCAGTAGGATTAATGGAACAACAGCCTCTGGGCAATGCATTTCCTCATATTGTCACAATGTCATCTCTGGATGCCAGCCACCTCTACTGCCAGAACATAGCTGTCAGGCCAGCTGACCAAATGAGGAAACGGGTACTGAGGAGCACAGCTTCCCCAATTCTCTCATTGTTTTCAAGATAGCACATTTCCGTTGATTTGTGCTAAGTTGTGTTTTGTTGTGTTTTTGGTGTGTCCATAAATGCTGAGTTGGACTGAGGCTAGTATGTTCGGTGTGTGGGAGGGAAACAGGAAGCCCATGGACCCGGGCCATCTGGCTTTTTGCAGATACCCAGTGTATGATTTGAGGCAAACTGTGTAATTATCTTGGAATCTCAGTTTTTCTGTATTTGTAAAGTGGGGATGGCAACCTACCTACCATTGTATGCAAACTTCACAGATTGATATAAGCCTATCAAGTGCCTGGCTCCATTCTAGAATCAATGACTGTTAGTGGTTTTCATTCCACCCTGTTGCCTTTAAAATGCAGCCCCTCCCCTTGCCAGGCTTCCAGAATTACTATGATTTTCTAAAACCCAGACAAAATCAGCTTGATTGCTCTCCTGCCCTCAGCTTTGTGTACGCTCTGGTCTCGTTCTGCACAGGGAATGAGAGGAGGAGCGTAGCTGAGACGTTGTGCTGGTCTGTAGGACCCACAGTCATGCGTGTTGGGAAGCATCGGTGCAGGTACTTGGATAGGAGGAAACAGGCTGCCGACCACCGTTCTGTCAGTGTTGATTTCTTGACTCTTGAAAAGAGGAAAACTCCTATTTTCAGATATCCGGAATCTCTTCTCTCTTGGCTTGGTAAAAACATACAGTGTTGAGTTCACCAAAATAAGGGGCTCCTGAATCAGGTTGAGGAGTCTTGCCCACCTCCCTACCAGCTTCCATCCCTTGTGTCACAGCAAGGGGTCAGAGCAGGAAAGAGCAGGTCCCTGAATGAGTCATTGCCTCCTTTACCTCTGAACCCTCCATGGTCCACATGGCATTGAGAATATGGGAGAATGAAGAGGGTGAGTCCTGTTCCTTCTGAGGGTGAGGGGTTCAACTCATGGTTTCTTCTAGCCTATGAGCTCAGATGAGTCCCATCAACTCTTCAGCTTAGTTTCCTTGGCCAGTTTAATCTAATAGTGGTGGACACTGAGGGGAAAGAGGGCAAGCATGGTAAGAAATGAAGCATGAACGCTATATCTAATAGCTTTTGACTCTATAATAAAGTCGATGGCACCACTCCTGGCACAGAAAGGAAGGTGCCCACTGAATATGGTTGTAGTGTTGGTTATTATTATTATTTTTTGAGAGGTTTTTGCTATAGGGCACGTGTACTCGCCAGAAAGACAAAGACAGAGAGACAGAAAGCGAGAAATCACCCCCCAGGGGGGATGGGCACATTATAATCCCTTCTCCCCTCGGGATCTTGGGCACACATGCACACGCACCCGGCGTGAGTTTAAGCCACCAGGTCTGGGACACGAACCACAGTCGGCTACATGGGAGTCCAACGACATAGCCATTACGTCAACTGCTGGTCCTGTGATTGATCTTACAGTAGTGGTAGACACATATGTACCTGTCTCTATGTAACCATCAAAACACATTGAACTGGACTGAAAAAGTGGATTTTACTACATATAAATAAAAATAAAAACTATTCTAGTTTAAAAAAAATTCCTGGGACCAGCAGTTAGCATAATGGCTATGTCGCTAAACTCCCATGTAGCTGACCACAGTTTGAGTCCCAGACCCGGTGGCTTAAACTCATGCCAGGCGCGTGTGCGTGCATGCCCAAGATCCCGAGAGGAGAATGAAGGAGAAGGGATTTCAGCGTGGCCGTCCCCCCTGGGGGATAATTTCTTGCTTTCTGTCTCTCTGTCTCTCTCTGGCGAGTGCACACACCCTGTAGCAAAAACCTCGCCAAATTTTTTTTTAAAAATAATATAAATAAATAAAAATTCCTTGTGCTGAGCTTGATAGTCAACCCCTCCTCCCATGACAAATCCCAAACTGTTCTCCATCCCTATGAGTTTGCCTTTCCCAGAATATCATAAAGAGAGAATCATGAAGTCTGCACCCAGCAGGGTCTGGAACAGCAGGTCTTTATTTAGACTTTCTTTTCATTTTAAGAAATAAATTTATTTTGTGTGTTTCAAGGTGAACATGATGGTTTCTTACAGATCCTTTGACAGTTTTAATATTTATTGAGTACTGGTTCCTTTTGGCCCACGTTCTTTTTTTTCCCATTTATTATTTAAAAAAAAAAAAAAAAACCAAGGACATTTTTCATTATATTATTCACTTCACATAATGTTTCCTCTCTCTGTTTTGTAATTTTCCAGGGGGGTGCATGTATTTTCCACGAGAGAGAAAGGGTGAGAAATCACCCCCCCCTTGGGGGATGGTCACACCACAATCCCTCCCTCCTTTTGGTATTTTGGGCTCTTTTCTTTTTTTAATTTTAAGATTTTTTTTTTTCACTTTAGTTTTGCTAGAGAAAGACAGAGAGGGGGAGAGTGAGAAAGCAAGCCTCCAGGTCCAGGACTCGAACCGTGGTCAGTCATATTGGGAATTCCAGCACCTTAACCACCACGCCACCTGCTGGCCCAACTTACATTACATGCACTTGGCATGTTTTTCAAGCCGTTGGGCCAGGAACTCAACCTCGAAGTTGGCCAGGTGGGATCCAGTCACCTTGACCACCACTGGCCTGTTTCATCTCTTTTGAGTTTAATTGAGGTGTTTCCCATATTTGCAAAAAGAAGATCGTAAACAGAACTGCTCTGCTGGTCTGTATAAAAGATGACTCTTGCTGCAGACAAAGAATTAACTCCCAAAATTAGCTATCTCTATGTAGCTACAAATGGAATTTACCCCTGACCTCCAACTTTTGCCCTGTGTTGGGTTGTAAAATTAGACTTCAGTCCTATGCCAGCGTGATTTTTTTTTTTTTTTTTGCTACTTTGACATGGAATTGGAGGGAGTGTTTTACAAGGTGCAAATGAATTCTTGATTTATATCCAACTGGGTGTAGCCCGGTGCCTTGTTTTGAAGGTGCAGAAGACGCTGTGGGCAGGGCGAGCTGGAAACTCCCAGGCAACCAACAAAACAGTACCAGGCACGCTGGGTTCTGGGTTCTATCTATTGCAGTGAGAGGACCCTTCCCTGCAAGGGAAATCGATACTGTTTTATTTGCCGCAGTCACGGGGAAGCTAGAAAATGCCACTCACATTGCAAAGTACCCAGTTGAAGCGGTGAACAAACATCCTTAACTAAATGCGTGACAGAAAACCTTCCCACTTGCAGTTCGAGCGCTGCAAATAACAGAATCTGCCTGGCGTCTGGAATCCAATAAAACAGGTATCCGAAGGGCACAGTGTTTGTGAACCCATGAAGACACCAAAGTAGTTAAGATGACCTAAGTGTTGCCTGCATTGGTTTAATTTAAGGAAACCCAACACAGCCAGCCTAGTAGTTGAGGTCCCTAGGGAAAGGTTATTTACTTTCTGTGTTCAGTATAGATTTGTCAAGTAGGAAATGACCCTGCTGTTGTCTTAAAGTAACGTGGAAGTATTTGTGCAAAGAGGCGCATTATGATATCATGTTTTGGGGGTTTTACTTCTGGCGTGGGAAGGACATTTTAGTGTTATTCACAGTTCCCCTAGTAAGGAGGGCATGGCCTGCCCTACCTGGCTGCAGGGGATGAACCAGTGTCAGTCAGGCTGTGCAACAGAGAAGGGGAAACACGAGCCAGTCTCTCCCTTTTTATTTTATTTTAGTTTTTTTAGTTTTTGCTATAGGGCAAGTGCACTCGCCAGAGAGAGACAGAGAGAGAGAAGGAAAGTGAGAAATCACCCCCTGCAGGTATGAATTATTATTTTTTTCTTTTAAAGAGGACATAAGGGACCAGAAGATAGTGTAATGGTTACGTTGCTGGATTTTGACATAGTCAACCATGGTTCGAGTCCCGGACCTGATGGCTTGTTGGAGAGACAGAGAGACCAAAAGCAAGAAATCACCCCCCAAGAGGGATGGCTACACCGCAATCCCTTCTCCTCCATTCTCCTCCTGGGACTTTAGGCACACATGCACACGCGCCTGGAGTGAGTTTTAAGCTGCCAGCTATGTGGGAGTCCAGCGACTTAACTATTACGCCATCTGCTGGTCCCAAAATATGTTAGAGTCAAGGTTTTGAGGGAGGAAGTAACTATTAAGCTGGACCCCAGGGGACAGAGGCAGAAATACAGAATGAAAGATGGGTTTGGGAGTCAGAATCCTACTGCGAAGTGAGATAGCGTCTGCAGAAGAGGCCCAGGATGATGACAAGTCTGAGCTTCACGTACCAGAGGGTGAGTGGTTGGGGGCCATCTGGAGTTAGTTTGAGGAAATAGACACAGGGCACATGGGTCAGAGTAGCCTGCATCCCCCAAAGAGGATGCCAGTGAGATCAAAGTTGATTAAAGAAGGGGCCATCTGGTGATAATGCCAAGGAGGTGGGCAGACTATCAGCAGAGAGGCCTCTTGGGGGAACACTAGTCTGGTGAGGATGTCAAGCTGAGCCAGGGCGGTGCTACCAAGGAAAGTAAAGAGCACTGCCTTTGAGCAACACCAGGCAATCAGATAAGGCTTGAAGAACTGCTGGTAGATAGGAAATCAGTTGGGGGCTCTTTTTCAGCCATCATAGCTGGGAGGAATTAACTAGTGGAACCCCGTTAAGCAGGAGGGTTCAGAACGACATCATAGTTTAGGGGAGGCAAAAAGGGAAAGCAGTCAGGCTGGAAGTCTGGAAGTAGGGAAGCTGAAGGCCTTCCCAGCCAGCCTCAGGAAAATCTACCATAATTAAAGGAGCCTTTAATGAGAAATTAGATAATAAACAGCCAGGGGGACAATGGGTCAAGATTAGCATTAGATCAGGGTTTTAAGGAAACAGATTGCCATGTTTTTAAATATTTTACTAACCTTTCCAATTCCTCAGCAGGCTATCCAGGAAAGGGTCTTTTTTGTTTTGTTTTGTTTTTGCTATAGGGCGCGTGCGCTTACCAGACAGAGAGAAACAGAGAGACAGAAAGCGAGAAATCACTCCCCAGGGAGGATGGCCACGCCGCAATCCCCTCTCCTCCATTCTCCTCCTGGGATCTTGGGCACGCACGCACACATACCTGGCGTGAGTTTCAAGTTATCGGGTCCGGGACACGAACCGCGGTCAGCTACATGGGAGTCCAGTGACATAGCCATTACATTAACTTCTGGTCCCATCCAGGAAAGAATCTTAAGTGAAGGTGTTTGGGCTGCTACTAGAAATACTGGCAAATACAAATCCTCCTGAATAGGCTAGGCTGGAAGGTCCAAGAATACCCGGTTCATGACTTTACTTTCAGCGTCTACTATAGAATGTAGAGGGCATGCGTGAAACCATTAGAGGAAGTGAATAGTTATCTGGAAACAAAAATCAAGAGCTCTTTAGTAAGTCCATACCCCTAGGTAACTCATTTAGATTTTTGTAGGTTCTAGTTTATATAGCTTCATAGCTTGACAGTATTAGAATTAATACTTGACAGTATTAGAATTAGAATTAGAATTAGAATTAGAAGATCTTAGGGCCAGCAGGTGTTTTGATATTTAAAGATGCAGGTTTCCCACATGGCCAACCACGATTGGAATTCTGGGCCTGGTGGCTTGCTTTCTCTCTCTCTCTTGCTCTGTCCCTCTCTGGTCAAATTAAAAATTAATAAATTTTAAAAAGTCAAAATAATTATTTTTTTTTTAAAAATAAAACATCACTTTGGATGACTGTAAAAAAAGGAGTCTCTTCTGGAACCAGCACATAGCAAAATGGCTATGTTTCTGGACCCATGTAGTGGACTATGGTTCAAGTCCGAGACCTGGCGGTTTCACTCTCACACCGGGTGCATGTGCATGTGTGCCCAAAATCTTGAGAGGAGAATGAAGGAGAAGGGATTGCAGTGCGGCCATCCCCCTGGAGTGATTTCTCATTTTCTGTCTCTCTGTGTCTCTCCAGCAAGTACACACACCCTATAGCAAAAATCTCTCTTTAAAAAAAAGCAGTCTCTTCCACAAATGTATCATGCCCTTGATTTTAATGGAGGGATTATATCTTCATTTATTCCACTTATTGAATTTCCCCAGTATTGCTAAGTGCAACACATGCATAGTTCATGAAAAACTAACAAAAAACTAGTATACCATGTCTTTTCTTTCTTTCCCTTTTTTTTTTTAAATTTGTTAGAAGGTGCTTGCACTCACCAGAGAGAGAGAAAGCAAGAATGCTCCCCTAATGTGAAATGGCCATGCCAAAGCCTCTTCTACTCCATCTCTCCCTCATTTCAGGATTTTGAGCATGCACACACATGCATGTGGTGTGTTTTTCAAGTTTCTGGGATCAGGACTCGAACCATGTTGTAAGACTTATGGGATCAAGTCTCCCTAACTACCAGGCCATGAGCTGGCTGACTGAGGCTAGGGGTAAATTGCAATCTTGTCTCTCTGCCTCTGTCTTTATTTCTTGCTTATGGAAGAAATGAATTTTAAAAAATTGCTTGTTGGGGGCCAGTGGATGGTGTAGTCGTTACCTCACTGGACTCCCACATGGTTGACTGCAGTTCGAGTCCTGGGTCGGAGCTTGAAAAATCATGCCAGGCGTGTGCAAGATCCCAGGTGAAGAATGAAGGAGAAGGGATTGCTGTGTGGCAATGCCCCCCCTCCCCTGGGTGGATAGTGGATAGGGGGGTGCTTTCTCACTTTCCCTCTCTCTTTCCAACAAGTGCATGTACCTTATGGCAAAAACCTCTAAAAAAGAAAAAGAAAAAAATTCTTTGTGGGCCAGTAGGTAGTGGGGAGATTAAAATCCCACATGGCCAACTGTGCAGTTTCAGTACTGGACCTGGTAGTTTGAAAAATCATGCCAAATATGTGTGCTTGCGTATCCAAAATCCCAAGAGGAGAATGGAGGAGAAGGGACTGTGGTGTGAGCATCCTCCCTCAAGGTGATTTTTCACTGTCCCCCACCCCTCTCTGGTGACTGCCTGTGCCCTATAGCAAAATTTTAAAAAAATTTTTTGTTTATTTAATAAATGAAAAGTATAAGCTCATATATATATATATGAGCTTAAATAATAAACAATTCTTGGAACTTGTTATCTCACAGAAATCTCCCAGCGTGTGGACCAAACTGTGTAAGAACAATGATGAGAAAGTCAAGTCAATATAATATTGCATTTCATTGAATCATATTCATGTATCTAACAAATGTGGTTATTTGACTAAGAGAGGCTGACTCCCAAGAAAAACATTCCTCTTTACTCTGTAAACCTTTTCTCAAATGTTTTGTTTACATAAGCCTATGAAGAGCAAACGAGAGAAATGGATTTTATAGTTCAGAGTGTTTTCTCTGATAATATTGGCACCTCCTAAAAATAATGAAAAATAGGCTCTTCCCAGGGTACTTGTGAATCGAAGGTAGAATTAATACCATCTACACGGTAACTACCTAGAATCCTGATAAACATTAATAGTTTAATAATAGAAATAATAAATCCCAATCTGACGTTTTCCAAATAGTAGTTGTATCCCATTATAACATAGAGAAATCACTATGATAATTTTTGACCAGAATTTTAAGATGAAACTAGATTAGAAAACAACATAAAATAAATACCTTGCATGTAGTAAGCCTAAGTATGGTTTTCTGAAACTTTTGTTTGTGGTGTATATGCCTCTGTGTGCATGACTTAATGTTTTTTTTCTTTCTGTGAGTTACAGTCTCAATGGTTAAAAAAAAAAAACAAAAACAAAACACTGATCTAATCTACTCACTTCCTTTGAGAGGTGAGTCTTGGAGATGTTAAATGATGCCCAAGGACACCCAGCTGGTTAATGGTAAAGCTAGAATGAGAACAAAGTTTTGGCCAACATCCATCCCATCAGGAGGTGAGGCCTGAGGTCAATCTCTGGAGAAAAAACAGAGTATCAGTAAAAGCTCGTACTGAAAAGGAGTAACTAAACAATAGTACGAAAGATAGACTTGGCAGCTCTGGGCTCTCCATGTTTTGTTTTGTTTTGTTTGTTTTTGCTATAGGGCATGTATGCTTGCCAGAGAGACAGAAAACGAGAAATCACCCCCCAGGAGGGATGGCCACTCCATAATCCCTTCTCCATTCTCCTCTTGGTGAGATCTTGGGCACGCACACACACGAGCCCGGCGTGAGTTTAAGCCACCGGATCCAGGACTTGAATCATGGTCGACTACGTGGGAGTCCAGCGACATAGCCATTACGCCAACTGCTGGTCCCGCTCCATGTATATTTTTTAAATATATTTTTTATTTAATATTATTTATTGCATAGTGGGCACATTACGTAATAGGGGTATTCACTAAAACTCCTTAAAGTAGTGAGCAAATGATGCCCACAAAGGATTCAGACCAAGCACTCATTAGAAGTCTTGTTGAGTGTTCTTTAATTTTTTAAAAGACTTTTTAAATTTGCCAGAGCTCACCAGAGAGACAAAGAAAGCACTCTCCATGAAGAATGGCCATACTGTAATCCCTTCTCTTTCATTTCTCCTTTGGGGATTTTTGAGCATACTTACATATATGCCTGGTGTGTTTTTCAAGCCAATGGGTTAGGGAGTCAGCCATGTGCTCAGCCATGTTTGATCCAGCCAGTTTAACCACCAGGACCAGCCTGTAAGAATTAGCTTTTTTATTTTTATTAATTTATAATTTTTTAGGTTTTTGCATAGGGTGTGTTCACTGGCTGGAGAGAAGAGGGAAAGCGAGGCATCATCTCTGAGGATATGGGCACACTACAATCCCTTCTCCTCCATTCTCCTTCTGAAATTTTGGGCCTAAATGCACATGGCGTGATTTTTTAGCTGACAGATCTGTGGTAGGCCATGTGGGAATCCAGTGGCTTAACCACTCTGCCACCTGTTGGCCCAAGACTTTTTTTTTTTTAACTATTTCTTTCATGAGTCAGAGAGATTGTCCCCCACAACCCCCAATATGGTCTCAACATGGCAGTTCACCCCAGTTGCAGCCAGCCCCAGATCATGGGCACGTGCAAACCTGGACACCTTCTCCTGTGGGTCAGTGTCACCGAGCACTGCATTTTACCAGCGCACCTTCTGCTGGCCATGCTGAGGGTTTTCCTCAAGACCACTAAAAGAATGGATGAGGAGGGGCCAGCAGGTGGCATGGTTGTTAAGAGCACTGGACTCCCACATGGACAACTGTGGTTCGAGTTCCAAACCTGGCAGCTTGCCTTCTCACTTTCCTTCTCTCTCTCTCTTACTTTGTTCCTCTCTGGTCAAATTAAAATAAATAAATAAATAAAGTTCAATTATTTTATTGAACTTTACTTTCTTTCTTTTCTTTTCTTTATTTTATTTTACTTATTCATTTATTCAGTTTAATTTGACCAGAGAGGGGCAGAGCAACAGCCAAGGGGAGGGGGGCAGGGAGTGAGAAAACAAGCCGTCAGGTCTGGGACTCAAACCGCGGTCAGCCATAAAGCCTTCAGGTCCGGGACTCAAACCGCGGTCAGCCATATGGGAGTCCAGCACCCCCAACCACCATGCCACCTGCCAGCCCCCTTATTATACTGATTTTGTTTTTTAAAAAAAGAATTATTTTATTTAACTTAATTTATTTATTCATTTATTTTAATTTGACCAGAAAGGGATAGAGCAAGAGAGAGAAAGAAAGAAAGAAAGAAAGCCTCCAGGTCTAGGATGCGAACCATGGTCGGCTATGTGGGAGTCCAGTGTCCTTAACTACCATGCCATCTGCTGGCCCCTTATACTGATTTCTAACTAGTGATTAGATATTTGTTCATTAGAATTGTATTTGTATATTGATGCCTATATCAATTGAATAGCATTGTCCTAATTAGGTAATAAGTCAGCAACTAAAATTTTGGTGAAAAGGTCAACCACAGGAAATAGAAGATGCATGGATTTGTGCCCAGCACGCAATGTGAAAGATAATCTCCTGAAAGAATGAGCATGGCTTGGAGGCTTAATTGATGAAACTGATGCCCTTCTCTCATGGGTCTCATCTCTGCTCTTCTTCTTTATCAATTTTGCAGATGTACCTGGCTCTATGCCCAACGCATCCTGGACAGGGAACCTCAGAGCCATAAAGTGGATTGACATGGAAGATAAACATGGAGGTTGCCACGGTGAGGCATTCATTTTTATGGCCTTGGCCACAGCGCATGTTGGTACCTACATGAAGGTAGCTGTGGGTTCTCATGGAGAGAGAACCCCTGGTGTATTTAAACCAATTTGCTAATAATTAAACGGAGAAATCAGAGGCTTGATGACATCTCATTGACATTGTCTAGCTTAGGAAGACATTGGAAGTAGTTTCAAATGATGATGGTGGTTTCTTCTTTTTTTTTTTTTTTTGCACATTATTCTGCTTAATCAAATATTTGAGGAATTTAAGTTACTGCTGAGAAGCAGTTAATATATCTCTAAAATAATTCAGTTATGAAAATAATATCTCAGTTAAGGTTTGGCATAATAGCATCCCATCAAACTCAGTCATCCACAAATGTTAACTATCCAGGCTCTTCATTCTTCATCCATCTCCTGTATCTCTTCCATCTAAGGTCACTTGCCAACTTCTTCTGTAATTCTTCCTCTTATTCTTGTTTGTAGACCTTTCAATAAAAATCTCCTGAAGATGTCACATATAAGGATTATGGGCCTAGCCACATGGTGTGGCTGGTAGGACATATAAGAAGGATACTGGGCCTAGCCACATGTTACAGCTGGTAGGGTTCCACTACACCACACTGAAGCCATATGGCAGACCCAGGATTCAGACGCCTGGTCGACCTGAACTTGCACACTCAGGCTGTGATCTTAGTTAGCTGGGAGGCTGCAACACCTTTTCAAAAATGTTTTTTGTAAGAATCATTTCATTTTTATTTATTATTATTATTGTCTTTCTTTCTCCCTTTCCTTCTTTCTTTCCTTTTTTCTTTCTCTCTTTCTTTTTTTTCTTTCTTTCTTTCTCTCTCTCTTTCTTTCTTTCTTTCTCTCTTTCTCTCTCTCTCTCTCTCTTTCTTTCTCTCTCTCTCTCTCTGTCTCTCTTTCTCTCTTTCTCTCTTTCTCTCTTTCTTTCTTTCTTTCTTCCCCATGGTCAGCCACGTGGGAGTTGAGTGCCTTAACTACCATACCACCTGCTGGCCCCATGGATGGTACTTTCTTCTTGCTAGTTTCTACTTTCTTATCGTTTATTCCTCTTGCTATTTCTTTGGAGAGTGTAATTGTGGGGGCGGGGATGGAATGGTCAGGAGAAGGAGACATGATATCATAGTTTCAGAGCAAACTGGGCCCCATTCCTCATGTCAGCCTCTGCTTCCTTCTCAGAGGGCCTTCTGGATGTTTGGAGAGTTGTGGGTGATTGCTGCTGCTCTGGCATCATGGCAGGCGACACTAATGGGAGAGGAACTCTTAAAAACTCTAAGCATTTTCCTTTATATAGAGTCTTATGAAGGAGGATTTTACCAGTTCTGGTATACATTCCATTTAGAACGGTGGCCGACACATAGTGGGCACGTGTATTGGTGCACTGAGGGTGCCATAATGAATTACCACAGCCTTAGGGGGGCTTACACAGCAGAAATTCATTGTCTCACTCTTCTGGAGGTTGGAAGTCCCAGATCTAGTCAGTAGAGTTGGTTCCTTTGAAGCCTCTTTTCTTGCTTGTAGAAGGCAATCTTCTGTGGCTTCACATAGTTTTGTCACCATGTGTGTGTGTGTGTGTGTGTGTGTGTGTTCTAGTCTCCTCTTATTAAAAGGGCTGTCATTGGACCAGTAGGTGGTGTGGTGAATAAAACCTGGATCCCACATGACCTACTCTACAGTTCAAGTCTCAGACCTGGTGGCTTGAAAATCACACTGGGTTTGTGTGGGTGCATGACCAAAATCCCAAGAGAAGGATGGAGGAGAAGGGATTATGGCATGGCCATCCCTCCTAGGGAGTGATTTCTCACTTTCCCTCTCTTTGTCTCTCTCTGAGGGAAGATGGAGGGTGGCTCTGCCATATTGGATCAGAGTCCATCCTAATAACTCATTTTAATTTATTTGCTTCTTTAAAGACCCTATCTCCACTCTGAGGCTGTCAGTAGGTGTGAGGAGTGAGCATATGAGTTTAGAGGGGCACATTCAACCATAACAGCAATAAATATTTACTTCTTGAGCCATTAAGTGAATGAAGGAGTAAGTGCAAATATGGAGGTCTGGCCTATTTTTCCCCATTGAAACATGAGCACCTCCATTTTGAACTTCTCTCTATATTGAAAACTTCCTCCCTCCTTCTGTCTAGAGTAAATAGAGTGATTAACATTTCTATTGTCTTCGCCAAATAACTGGAAACTCCCAATCCCCAGACCCCTTGCCCAGAGCTGTGAAGACCATTAAGATTCCTTATGTTTGCCTAAAGACTGGAAAGTCCCCAACCCTAAAAATGCCCCAGGTCACAGTGCTTAATTTTGCTTCTGTACAAATGCTTGAGCAAGGTCACTCCTTCCCCTATGCCTTTATAATCACCCCTTTCCTTTTGTAGGGGCGGGCTGCCAGGTTTTTGAGAGATACTCCTCCTGGAGCTGACTGCAGTACAGACTCCTGTGATTTGACTATGACCGGATGTCCCCTTCTCTCTTGCTGATCAGACTGTAACAACCATGGTTAGACTCTTGCCTCTAGTCTTCCTTTTATTCTATGCCTTTCGTTGCCAGTCCATCTTAGCTTCACCTAACCTTTCAGGTGAAAGCCTGCAAGCTGCTGCTTCTCTACAATACCCCGTTACGCCAAACTCCTCGCATCTGCTTCTTGATAGTTCCCTTCCACTGGCAACATCCTCGTGTCCCCGAACTGAATTTCAGTCTATTCTTAAACGTACAGTTTCATCCTCATGAGGCCATATTTTCCCCAGAGGACAGTGCATGTCACCTGCCACTTGCCTGCCTTCTCATCATGGCCTGTCGTCCCTGGGTTAAGAGGAGAATAGACAGGGGCTTGCTTTTGACTTTGAAGTCCTCCCAAGACTTCTTTGGAAAACTGGCCATCTCCATCAGTCAAGCTGTCAAGATCTGGGACCTGTCATCGTCTTCTCCACATCCTTCCATCTTCCTGTCACCCTCTACAGCAATCACCTTATGATCTGCTTCTCTATCTCCTCTCCAGCTGGAACACTTGAGGACCTCAGTGTCCACACCAGTGTCCCAGGCATGTCATTAACCTTGCGACTCTAGCCCTCCCACCACCGCAGAAGCTCCCATCCCACAAGCAGAGACTTAACTTCTCCTTGTCATCACCCCTATATCCATGCCAAATAGGTGGGTATAGGGTGATGAGGACCGGGGTGCTGCCTTTGTGTGGGAACTTTATTGGTCACATAGTAGATGAGGGTCTTGAGGGTTGGCCCTAGCCCAGAACTGCCTAACTGTACAAAACTTTTTACTTTTTCTTTCTATTTTTCCCTATATTTTTTGCCGTAAGGGGTGTGAGCTCGCTGGGGAGAAAAAGAGAGAAAGTAAGAGATCAACCCCCAAGAGAATGGCCATGCTGTAATCTCTTCTCCCTTCTCCTCTTGAGATTTTGGGCACATACACATGCACCTGACATGATTTTCAAACTGTTAGGTCCAGGACTCGAACCATAGTCATATGGGATCCAGCGACCTTAGCCTCCACGCCACCTGCTGGTCTAGATGAATGTCTTCTTTCAGTACCTATTATATCAATACATATCTGAAAACATGAAGTGGTTCAGATCATAAAAATTGTCTAGACCCTCAAACTACTACATAGGGAAAGGAAAAGGGCATAATTTAAAGAAAGAACGTTGGTGAATTTTGTGAGAAGGAATGCAAAACAGCTACAGACACCTGAGATAGTGTGGGAGGAGGGTGGGAGATGGCAGAGGGTGAGAAATAAGGGAGGGAACAGCAGTTAGCATAATGGCTATGTCGTTGAACTCCCATGCACTCGACCACGGTTCAAGTCCCGGACCTGGTGGCTTAAACTCATGCTGGGTGTGTGTGCGTGCGTGCCCAAGATCCCGAAAGGAGAATGGAGGAGAAGGGATTGCGGTGTGGCCATCCCCCCTGGGCGGTGATTTCAATATATATATATATATATATATACATATGAAGCTAGAAATAGAAAATTATTGACGATAACATGTATGATTAAGCCACTATGCAGTATATTCTGGATGGGAAATCACATTTTGTATGCTGTGATGATGCTCAGGGAATGAATGTAAATTAATTAATGAAAAAAAGTTTCTGAAGAAAATTACAGCGCCCTTGTCACTAGATTCTAGCTTTGTCCATATTTTTAGTCTAAGGTATTTTGTGAATCAATAAAATGTGGGGAAAAAAGTTTAGTATGGAAGAGAGAGAAGGGAAAGGGGAAGAAAAAAAGTAAAAGTATCCTGAATTGACAAAAAATGAGAAACTATTTGCTGATAAGTTCTAGAGTAATCTCTTTGGCTTGACTAACATGCATAGTATTTGAGCTGGAAAAAGAAATGTTGTACAATTCATCACCCCTGGGGGGTGATTTCTCGCTTTCTGTCTCTGTCTCTGTGTCTCTCTCTGTCTGTCTGGTGAGCGCACGCGCCCTATAGCAAAAACCTCTCAAAAAAAAAAAAAAGGATGCGAGAAATGTTGTACACTGTAAAGATGGGATTAAATGTAATAAATAAATAAAATTTTAGAAAGGAGGGACACTGGACACCAAGCTAGTAACTCAGCAACACAATCCTTTTCCTTGTCCATGGGTAATTAGGACTTGTTCCAAACCCATGGGTGTACCCCCTGGATCGGCCCTCTTGGCACTTGGGATGGCTTGACCTTGGAGTTCCCCTCTGATTACAATCTGTGTCACCTCTACTAGTTTCCTTCACCAACTTAAAGACTGTTCATTTTACTCTTTCTACCCAAAACATGAGAGCAGCTCCGAGGGGGCTAGGATATTTGACCTTCATTCACTGTGATATTCCCACATATAAACCATGTTGCTGTTTTAACCTTGTTCATTTTGTTGAAAATGGAGATTTCCGTTGGATCAACATTTCCAGCTTCTTCCTTATATTATACGAGTTTCCTTTTGAACATTTCCTGTCTGGCTTGTGTACTATCACGAGTCTTCCACACCGTCCTTACCAACATCTCGGGTTTCCTTACCATTTTGACCCTACAAGGCTATTTCCTAAGCTTAATCATTACCACCATCTGTTTTTCTTTTTCTTTTTTAAAAAGAATTTCAATTTTATTTATTATTATTGTATTTTAATTTGATCAAAGAGAAACTGAGACACAGAGAGAGAGAGAGGGAAAGTGAGAAAGCAAGCCACCAGGTCCAGGACTCAAACTGCAGTTAGCCACGAGAGAGTGTGTACTATCTTAACCACCACACCTTTTCCAGTTCCACCTTTTTATTCTTTTAAGTTTTTTTTTGTTTTTTGTCTTAGGGCGTGTAGGCTCACCAGAGAGAGGGAAGTGAGAGATCAAGCCTCTGGAGAATGGCCACTCTGCAGTCTCTTCTCTATTCTGCTCTTGGGATCTTGGGCGTGCACCTACACACACACACACACACACACACACACACACACACACACACACACACACTACAAGCCACTGTGTCAGAGACTCAAATCGTGGTTGTTTATGTGGGAATCCAGCACCTTAACCACCACCCCAGCTGCCGGCCCTACCTCAGCCATTGAATTTGAGTAGGTTTTCCAGTTTACACTAAGTTATTATTCAGTTTTTTGGTTACTGATATATCCCTTGCAAAATTAATCATTTGATTCTTCTACTCAAAAATCTTGAAGGACTGTCCATACTTAGGGAATATAATTCCCAAGGTTTTAGTCTGATAAGACTGTCAACCGCTAGTTGTTCTATTTGTCCATAAGAACTTCGGGAAAGTAGTTCTAACTTCCTACCATCCTTGCTTCTAAACCCTTCCCAACAAAACTCCCCCCTCCCCCCGCTTTTTTTTTTTTTTTTTTTTTTTTAGGTTTTTTTTTTGATAAGGCGGGTAGTGTCT
>NW_006159506.1:3376449-3386629 GCF_000334495.1 Tupaia belangeri chinensis | reverse complement strand
GAAAGCGAGAAATCACCTCCCGGGGGGATGGGCCATTCCACAATCCTTTCTCCTCCATTCTCCTCTCAGGATTTTGGGCATGCATGCAAACGTGTCCAGTGTGAGTTTAAGTCACCAGGTCTAGGACTTGAACTGCAGTTGACTACGTGGGAGGCCAGCGACGTAGCCATTACGCCCAACTGCTGGTCCCATAAAATTCTCCCTTCTAACAGCAAATTGTCACTTTTACAGTTTCCTGAGGCATTTCTTCTTGTTGATCTGAAACCATTATTCATTCTGCTAATGCTTTCCAGTTTTACCCCTCCACTAACTCCCTACTCATCCTTCTCAACCTTTTACTCAACAAACTGTCAGTGTAACACCTACAATTTGTGAAGTATTATTCTAGCTATAGCAGATGGAGAATAAACAAAATGGTTTGAAATCCCAGCTATTCTGGAGTCTATGGTCTGGTCTGGGGAACAAGATAATAAAGAATTGTTTGAAAAGACAGACAATGAACAAGAATATCATCTTCCTTCTTTATTTTTTTTTTAGAATTACTTTATTTCATTTATTGTCATCATTATTATTTGTGTAATTTGACCAGAAAGAGACAGAGAGAGAGAAAGGGAAAGTAGGAAAGCCAGCCTCCAGGTCTGGGACTCAAACCGTGGTCCACCATGTGGGAATCCAGCGCCTTAACCACCACGCCACCTGCTGGCCGCTCATCTTCTTTCTTCACACTGACATATGTACGCATATCATTTCATCTGATTCACAGTTCGCTGGGTCACGTTTCATTTTCATCCTATTGCACTTGACGGTTTGAGCTCTTCAGCACTCAGGGAGTAACCCTGCCTTGTTGCAAGTTCACCATCCTTGGCTTTTGAAAACTAGCATATTTGACTGGTTCGAGCTCTTCAGCACTCAGAGAGTAACCCTGCCTTGTTGCAAGTTCACAATCCTTGGCTTTTGAAAACTAGCATATTTGACCGTGTTTCCTATTCTCTCCTTTGCAGGCCACTATGTACGTGGCATTTGTATCTATGGAAACGGAGACTTGAAGTGGCTGATTAATTCACCAAGCCTGTTTGCTAACAAGTTTGAGCTTAATACATATCCCCTTACTGTGGAGTGCCTTGAACTGAAGCTTCGGGAAAGAACCCTCAATCAGAGTGAGACTGCCATCCAACCCAGCTGGTATTTCTGAGCTACAGAAACTCATGACGAAGGGAAACTGCAATTGGGCAGAAGAAACTTTCTCTGGGAGAGACTTTGGTTTACGTGAACAGTTTCGGGACCAGGAATGGCTCCAGGACCTGGCTACGTGATTCCATTGAGCCTAACCCCCTGGACACTATGAAGCACACTAGCAGGGGGGCTGGGCAGGACAACCCTGGTGCTTTCTCCCTTCTGTTTCTAGATGCTTCCCTCGCTATTAGGCTATTGTTATGATCAGTAACGAATCCAAATGTTAGATCGGGACAGCCGTATAGCCTAGTGGTTAAGGGAGCTCAGATCTCATATGATTGACCATGTTCTAATCCCAGCCCTCGAAAACACACTGGGTGGGTGTGTATGTGTGCCTAAAATCCCAAGAAGATGAAGAAATGGAAAAGAAGGGGGTTGAGGCATGACCGGGCCTACAGGGTGTGTATGGGAGGGTGCTGTGTCCCTTTTTCTGTCTCTCTCTCTCTCTCTGACAAATGCATGCACTCTACAGCAAATAAATAGATAAACAGATGTTGTCAGATCTTTGCACCAGATGATCTTTGCACCAGATACTCATCATATAAATATTTATTTTTCTTTCTTTTGAGAGGTTTTTGCTATAGGGCACGTGCGCTTACCAGAAAGACAGAGAGAAAAAAAGTGAGAAATCACCCCCCAGAGGGGATGGCCATGCCGCAATCCCTTTTCCTTCATTCTCCTCTTGGGATCTTGGGCATGCATGCACACGCACCTGGCATGAGTTTAAGCCGCCAGGTCCAGGACTTGAACAGTGGTCAACTACGTGGGAGTCCAGTAACATAGACATTACTCTAACTGCTGGTCCCCATATGAATATTTAAATAAGGGGCTGGCAGGTGGTCTTCCACATGACCGACCACAGTTCAAATCCCAGACCTGGCAGCTTGCTTTCTCACACTCCTTCTCTGTCTTTCTAAAATGAAGTTGAAAGCAGACCTTATTCAAAAGAACCAGGGAGGAAGAAGGAGAAGCCAAAGCCTGTTATGTTCTAGGCATTCTGCTAGCTTCTTTTGTCTTATTTCACGCAAACCTCATGACAGTCCTGGAGGTAACTATGAGGATTACCCTCATTTTGCAGATGAAGTAACTGAGGCTCAGAGGAGTTAGTAGGTATTGGGAAACAAACTCAGAGAATTGGGATTCTCTTCCTGGTCTCGTCAGTCCACTTCCTGAGGTGGAATATTGAGAAACAGTGAAAAGAAAGCCATATTTCAGGACACGAGACAAGGTAAGACCCATCGAGAAAGAACGTTCCATCAAAGTGAAACTCCCAAGTTTTATGACTGGTCTTAGTATTAACACAGAAAAAAAGTCCCGTCATTTCAGAAAAAGGTGAAGTCTATGTTAGTATTCTCTAACCCGCCGAATTCCTAAATATTTATTTATTCTAACAAAAAACAATAGCTACAATTGATGATAACATTTAGTTCATGTAATTTTATTCTTTTTTTTTTCTAACTGTCCTGTTGATATTTAAAGGGAATAAAGTCGAAGTCGAATCTTTTTTTTTTTTTTTTTGCTACTTAAACATGTAATGGTCCGTGAGTAGTGAAGACTCGACAGGTAGGCCATCCAGCATCAACGCTCAAAATTGTCTCTTGCAACTTGTTAAATGTCAGCATGGAGAAGAAGCAATGTCTTACACTGGATCCTTCTCATGTAGAATAAGAAATCTGTCTGGATTATAAGATGTTTACACGTCTCTTGCTGGTCATCTTTTCTGTCTTCAGTACTTCAACGTTAAAAGCATGCGGTGTTTGGGTGAGTAGATCGCTACTCATCCAGTGAGGGTGCGCTGAAACTACCACGTCCGTCGTAATTCTCAGTAATGCTCTGTCTTTCCGTTTTCTTGGAAATAAATTAATATATTGTTTTCCACTTTGGGGCTCTTATTTATTTTTCTTCAAGTCGGTTAAAATTCACTAAAAAGCAGGTTTAACAAAGCAGCTCTCCTGACATTAGCAAACAAAACCAAACGCAAGCTTGAGGCCAGCAGGTGGCATGGAGGTTAAGGCACTGGATCCCATATGGCCAACTATGTGGTTCAAATCCTGGCCCTGGCTGCTTGAAAGTCACACCAGACACATGTACATGTGTGCCCAAAATCCTGAGAGGAGATGAAAGAAGGGATAGCAACACAGTTATTTCCTCCTGGGGGGTGATGGCTAATCTTATCCTGCTCTGCTGAGCACATGTGGCCTATAGTAAAACAAACTAAAACAAACAAACAAATGAACAAACTGGCCCTATAGCCTAGTGGTTAACAGGGCCAGATAGGTCATGGATGACCACAGTTCAAACCCTGGCCCTGGAGGCTTAAAAAACATACCGGGTGCATGTGTGTGCATGCCCCAAATCCTGACAAGAAGGAATTGGGATGTGACTACCCCCTAGAAGGGTAATTTCCCTCTCTTTCTCTGTGTCCCTCTGGTAAGCTCATACACCCTCTGGCAAATAAGAAAATACAAATACGATTCAGTTGGTGCCATGGTAGTTAAGGCAGCCAAATCCCACCTGGCTGACTGCACAGTTTGTGTCCTGGACCCGTTGGCTTGAAAAACATACTTGAGTGCCCCAAATCCTAAGAGGATAATGGAGAAGAGGGGACTGTGTCTGGCCATCCCTCCTGGAGGTGCTGGTGGTGAGGGGTGATATCTTTTTCCCTCTCTCTGTCTCTGGTGAGTGCACACACCCTAGGGCAATAACATAAATTTTAAAAAAAGAAAGAAAAGGTTTTATATTGAAATATTAGACTCAGAGAAAAGTTCCAAAAACAGTACAGGGCGTTCTTGTAGATCTTTCACCCAGCTGACTAATCCTTATGTTAACATCTTACACAACCTAAGTTCAATGATCAAAGTCAGTTTTGTTTTGCTTTTAATTCCATGCCGACTGAGAGTTGGAACCAGCTGATATTTACCTTTGTACAGCATGGACGAGATGGGTAAAGTGAGTCCCAGTAACACATGATCATCATACTAGACCAAATGACAGAAAGGGCCTGGTCTCAAGAGGTCCTTCCCTATGAAAACCGCACCATGGTCCTGTGGACTGAATGTCTGTGTCCACCCTCAAAATGTAGATGCAGAAACCAAATCACTGAGGTGTTAGCAGGTAGAGCCTTTAGGAGGTGATAAATGAGGTGACTTCCCTTGTAAGAGGCTCCAGACAACTGTAATACTTCATCTCCCACCAGGTGAGGACCCAGCAAGAAGGTTCCATGTATGAACCAGGACGTTGGCCCTCACCAGACACTGAATTTGCCGGCATCTTGCTCGTAATATTTTCAGTCTTTGGGGCCAGCATGGTGGTTAAGGGGCTGGACACTCCCACATGGCCAACCACAGTTTGAGTCCCAGACCTGGTGGCTTGCTTTCTTACTTTCCTTCTCTTTCTGTCTCTCTCTGGTCAAATTTAAAAAATGAATAAATGAATAAATAAAATAAAATAAATAATTATTTTTAAAAATATTTTCAACCTCCAGAACTGTGAGAGATACATTTCAGTTACTCGTAAGTCATTCTGTTTAAGGCATTTTTGTTATAGCAGCCCAAATGGACAAGCATATGGAAAGGGAAAGCCTACACATTCTCTATTTCAGACTGTGAAAATGAGATTAAACAAAAGGATAAAAGAGACTAGTAGCTCCACAGTCATGTCACTAAGAAGGTAGTGGAGAAGAAACCAGGGATATGGAGTTTAAAGGTGACTTGTCATCTAGCAGATCACTGCTTGGAAAACCCTTATTCGGATTAATTTCTCAAAATTTCACTAAGCAGATTTAATGGGTCATGAAGGTCTAACAGGAAAAGGATTGATTACTGCCATTGTTACAAATTTAAATTCTAGTGTTTCACACTTTGCCTGATCCCTTCCTCACACCTTTGAGTACTTAAGGCGAGGTAACCCTATGATTAGCATTTATCCAATGGTTTTTCCAGAGAACCCAGCAGAATGAATTCAAACAAGACTTTCCAACAGTTGGACGGTTTATCAGAGATGACTCAGTGCCAAGAGGAATTGCTTAAATAATAACCAAAGTAACAGCATGCTCTTCTTTTGGAATAACAGATACAGAAAATGACACAGTGACTTAGGTATATCATAGGCTGGTAGAGAAGTATTTGAAAGTCTAGGAAATTCCCTAAACACTGACATTGTAGTGATTACCATGCATGGAAATTTTCCAAACTAAAAATGCGATCAAGAAACGTTTCCAAGAAATGGCTGGAGTTTGGGGAAATGTCATTTGAAAAACTTCCATGAATATAAAATGGGGATAAAAACATAGCATTGTGTTTTCAAAGTTGTTTTTTTTTTTTTTTTTTTTTTTTAATTGTCAGAAGGTAAGAGAGAGAGAGGCAGGGAGAGGGAGAAAGCACCCTCCCAATGAGGTGCAGCCATGCTGCAATCCCTTGTCCTCCATTTCTCCATACCATTGGGATTTGGGGCATATATACACATCCACTCAGAGTGTTTCTCAAGGCGCCAGGGCTGGAACTTAAACTGCAGCATAATTATTTCCCATGGGGAATGTTTTCTCTTCTCTCTATATATATCTCTGTCTCTTCCTGGCAAGCACACGCACCCTCTATTCAAATCAAAAAACAAAAACAAAACAGTATCAGAGAAATTCTACTGTGAATTCTAAAAGGAAAATGGAGAAGGGTCATGTCCTCTGAGTGTGCCCGATAGCAACAAAATAAATAAATAAAAAATAAACTGTCAAGCAGAGACAAACTTCAAATGGCAGAAATTTCTCTCTGTGTGTGAAAACACATCTAAATAGGATACTGAAATTAGTGACAAGGAGTGAAACCAAGTAAAAAAAAAAAAAGTGTTCTACATAATTGAGGTCAGATAGGCCCACCAAGGATAATTAAGAGATTGCCAAGGGATCAGCAGTTGGCATAATGGTTATGTCGCTGTACTCCCATGTAGTCAACCATGGTTTGAGTCCCGGACCCACTGGTTTGTAATCATGCAGGGCGTGTGTGCATGCGTGCCCAAGATCCCAAGAGGAGAATGGAGAAGGGATTTTGGCTTGGTCATCCCCCGGGGGGGGTGTGATTTCTCACTTTCTGTCTCTCTGTCTCTCTCTGTCTTTCTGGCAAGCACACGTGTCCTATAACAAAAACCTCTCAAAAAAAAAAAAAAAAAAGATCCAGATCCTTCATGGCTGACCTCATAGTTCATGTCCCACTCTGGAATTTTTTTTTTTCTTTTTTTGAGAGAGATTTTTGCTATAGGGCGCATGTACTCACTAGCGAGACAGAAAGAGACAGAGATACAGAAAGTGAGAAATCATCCCACAGGGGGAATGGCCATGCTGCAATCCCTTCTCTTACATTCTCCTTTCAGGATGTTGGGTATGCCCGCACATGTGCCAGACATGATTTTAAGCCGCCAGGTCCTGGACTCGAACTTGCAGTCTTCTACATGGGAGTCCAGCGACATAACCATTATGCTATTTGCTTGTTCCCCCACCCTGGCATCTCAAAAAACACACTGGGCACGTGCTGTGCAGGCCTCAAATCCCTAAAGGATGGAAACAGGGATGAAGGGATTGTTACAGGACCATGCCCCTACTGGTCCGTGCTTTCTCCTCTGCTCCTCGGGGGAATATATTCACCCTCTGGAAATTATATTTTTATAAAAGAAGAAGAAGAGAAGGAGGAGGAGGAGGAGAATAGAAGGAAGAAAAGACCCTGCCTCCCACCACACAGCGGCTTCTCTCGATCCACGAATCTGGACATTGGCAGGGGATAGGAAGTTTTTAATTGGACTGAGTGTAGAGTTTAAAAGGGAATGAATTTTTCATTGTGGAACAAGGTGGCTGGGAAGCTTTGGAATCTGCTCAAGGTGCTATTAAATCTGCTACAGAGAAGATGAACAATACATTTATGGGCATGATTGCGGTGAAGAAACTTGAGGGTTTGTCTCACGGGGGTTAAGACTTCAAAAACAAAATGCCGGAAGAGCCGGGCATCGTGGTACATGTTCCAGTTCCTCGGGAGCCTGAAGCAGGAGGATCACGTGTTTGAGGCCAGCCTGGTAAAAAACACAGTGAGACCCTGCCTCAAAAATAAACAGAGAAATAAATAAAAATAAAAGACAACAATCAGGGAGAAAAAATAGAAAAGGCAAGACATCTGTGGGACACAGAAATGGTTTATTACCTATTTATGATAACGTGTATAGTATTCTCAACTGGACTGGTCTGAGGTTTTTGGTTTTTTTTTAAAAAAGAATTATTTGTTTTCTTTTATTTATTATTATTATTATTATTTTTTAACATGCTGAAGTCATCAGAGACAAACGGGGTGGGGGGGGTGGAGTGAAAAGCAAGCCACCAGGTTCAGGACTTGAACCGTGGTCAGCCATGTGGGAGTCTAGTGCCCTAACCACCATACCACCTGCTGGCCCCAGTCTGAGAGATATTTCATGTGGAGTAAATTCTCTTTACAAGCCAAATGATGTATAATGATCGAATGTTTATAAAAACAAGAATAAAAATAAAACAAATTTTTTAAATGCTAAAATTTTTTTTAAAAATAATAAAATGGCAAAAAAAAAGTAAAATGAAAGACAACAGAAAAGGAAAAAAGAGATTTTGCCAGCTGAAATTGCCTGGGACCCATTAAAACTAAATGGAAGGGAATGAGTCACCCCGTTCAATTATTCATTTGAACAATTTGCAAAGTACCCAAAAGTGCCAGGCACGGCACTGAACACTTCAGATGAAAACCCCTAAGACCTGGCTGCCTAATGGGGGTCCTCCAACTTGAGACAGAAACCTAGAAGAATCCTCCCACTTAATGGTTAGGATTGATAAACTGGATGGCAAATCACTAGAATATACCCAGACAGGCCTACACAGGGAGCAGTTAACCAAGAAAGGAAGGCAGGAGGCACAGTGGTAGACAATGGGACACAATTATTTTTCTTTTTTGTTTTTTGTTTGGAGAGGTTTTTGCTATAGGGCGTGTGTGCTGGCCAGACAGACAGAGACAGAGAGACAGAAAGCGAGAAATCACCCCCCGGGGGGATGGCCACGCCGCAATCCCTTGTCTTCCATTCTCCTCTCGGGATCTTGGGCACGCACGCACACGCGCCCGGTGTGAGTTTAAGCCACCAGGTCTGGGACTCAAATCATGGTCGGCTACGTGGGAGTCCAGCAACATAGCCATTACGCTAACTGCTGGTCCCGACGGGACACAATTGTAAAAATGAGCTGATTCAACAATAGAGACAGGAACTGAGAATGAACTCTGTCTCCCCAGGTAGAGCCAGGTAAGCCGGAAGGAGGGCATTTGACACTGAGGGGCCTTGGTAACTCGGCTTACGAGGGGATGGTGACCAAAACAAGTCAGAACAAACATAGGATGAGAAACAGAAGCATCACAAAATAATGCTCAAGCCTGAAGTAGCCTGGCATCCAAATATAGGATCTGGAACAGTGGGTGCAACTGATAACGTGGCCAAATCTAAAGACACCTAGAGAAAGGTTTTGGGAGTCGTTTTTAACTTTTTCCTTTTTTTTAGAATTATTTATTCAACTTGACTTATTATTTTCCAGTTTGATCAGAGAGAGGGAAAGTGAGAAAGCAAGCCACTAGGTCTGGGACTCGAACTGCAGTTGGCCATGTGGGAGTCCAGCACCTTTAACCCACGATGCCATCTGTTTGCCCCTGTTTTTAACTTTTCCCAAAACTCTTCGTCTTTCCACCCCAGCCAAGTGAAGGAGCTAGAGAACCACTGGACAAAATGAGAGTGGGCACAAAGAAATATGTTGAATTTGAACGTTCAATAGGATATACTTCTTAGGGTATGTTGAATTTGGTGGATTTTTTGTTTGTTTGTTTTTGTTTTTGAGAGGTTTTTGCTATACAGCGCCTGTACTCTTCAGAAAGACAGAGAGACAGAGAGATAGAAAGCGAGAAAGCGACAAATCACCCCCCAGGGGGGGATGGCCACGCAATCCCTTCTCCCCCATTCTCCTCTTGGGATCCTGGGAAGGGAAGCATAAGCGCCCAGCGTCAGTTTAAGCCACCGGGTCAGGGACTCGAACCGCAGTTGGCTACATGGGAGTCCAGCAACATAGCTATTATGCTAACTGCTGGTCCCAGGGTATATTGAATTTGAGCATTAAACGGCAATATCCTGTCACAGAGGTGTCTATCTTCTTCCCACCTCAAAGTGTCAAAAACCAACAAGAAGTTTTGGAGCTATTATCTTTGTATCATTGGGCCTAAGCTGTGATCATAGATAGGCACGGTATTTTGCAACACGGAAGCTTATCATCCAGATCGTGACCAAACACAGGACGTGAAAGAGGAAGAGCAGGTCCCCTTCTCCCCCCAAGTCTGGGATGTGGTCCTAGATGGGGAGGCGGGGCAAATGTTGCCACGTGCGTTATCCACAGTATCAGGACTCGATCTCTGCTCTTCCTATGTGACAGAGACCCACTGTATCACACGTCCTTTGTCGAAGGAGCCACATACCCTTTGGCATATATAATGACCATCAGAGTCATTATAGTTAGGACTTTGATGACAGTCATTAAACTATAACGATGATGACAAAGTCATCAAAGTTATGACTTTGATATGTTCAAATTTTCTTCCGAGCTATCTACATGCCATGAAATAGCCACAGTGTGTCCACAGATAAGGCAGCTGCAGACAAGTTTCAAGCTGCCAGGAAGGGATGAATGAATGCTTTTCAAACACTTCTGTGTCTTCAGAGTCTATTACTCACAGGGGCATACCCAGACTTCAAGCAGATCTGGCCTGTGTGAAAGATCTTATAACCTAGAATGTGCAGTGGGGATATGTCATTAATACCTGGGGGCTAGGACCAGCAGTGGGTAATGGCTATGTTGCTGGACTCCCATGTAGTTGACCTCGGTTTCAGTCCCGGACTCGGTGGCTTAAACTCACGCCGG
>NW_006159506.1:3362793-3376368 GCF_000334495.1 Tupaia belangeri chinensis | reverse complement strand
TGATTTCTCACTTTCTGTCCCTCTGTCTCTTTCTGTCTCTCTGGTGAGTGCACACACCCTATAGCAAAAACCACTCAGAAAAAAAAAATATATATATATATATCCCAGATTAGTGTGGCTTCTCTATCATTTATTTGTTTGCTCATTCCTTTTTTTTAGTTTTATGTTGTTGCCAGAGGGTATGTGTGCTTGTCAGACACAGAGATCCAGAAGGAGAAAGCATTTTGCAGTAGTACAGGGTCACACCACAGTCCCTTCTCCATTTCTTCATGCTGTCAGGATTTGGGGTATACAGGTGCATGTGCTCAGCATGTTTTTCAAGCTCTGGGGACTGGGACTCAAACCCTGATTGTCCATGTAGGATCCAGCTCCCTTAACCAGTAGGCCATGGAGCTGGCCCTAATTTTTATTTTTTAAATCAAACTGATATATAATTATTTTAATTATAATTTTAATATATAATTATTTTAATCTCAAATATTAGTACAAATCTTTTTATAATGAAGCATCAGGTCCTGTGGTACGCCTCCCCATGCGTAGTCTCAATTTATAAAGGAACACTGTATTTTCGCTGTTTCTTCTGTCTGTGGATGACTTCTGTGTAAATAATATGACTACCATGTCATTTCTTATATATTGAATTTGAACATTACATAGCAACATCCTATTACACAGGTTGAGAACTAGGTTTTTATCTTCTACCTACAAATTTTTTTTTTTGAGAGGTTTTTGCTATAGGGCACGTGCACTCGCCAGAAAGACACAGAGAGACAGAGAGACAGAAAGCGAGAAATCACTCCTCAGGAGGGATGGCCACACTGCAATCCCTTCTCCTGGGATTTTGGGCATGCATGCACATTTTCCCAGCGTGATTTTCAAGTCATCAGGTCCAGAACTTAAACCGTGGGCTGGCCATGTGGGAGTCGAGCAACATAACTGCTATGCCATCTGCTGGCCCTGAGAGAGATGCTTTTATAGGTTCTGTGTACTTGTCAGAGAAACAGCGAGAAAGTGAGAAATCACCACTGGGGGGGCGGGGATGGCCACACCGTAATCCCTTCTCCATTCTCCTTCTGGGATTTCAGGCATGCATGCACACATGCCCGGCATGATTTTTAACTGTCAGGTGCGGGATTCAAACCGTGGTCGGCCATGTGGGAGTCCAGCACTTTAACCACTATGCCACCTGCTGGCCCAGCTAGTAATCTTATTTATAAGAAAAAACTTCCAATCCAGCATTGCACAGACTGGAGCAATGATGCTCACGAGGCTTTGGGGCCATGTTTGCTGTAACCATGACACCCATGGAAGTCATGTTCTTAGAGTGCAATTGGACTTACTCAGGACCAGCTGGAATTGTACGAAAGAGACACGTGAGCAGCCCAAGACTATGGCTGGATTAAAGGCACTCGAGATAGTGGTTGGGATTCATGCAATAGCGTCATCGATAATTAACATTCACTGCTTTCTCAGTTTGGGCCAGGCACCATGCTAAGTGCTTTATCTGGACTGTCTCAGTCATCACCACAACCACATGACCTAGGCCCTGTGATCATTTTCCTTTTACAGCTGTGGACACTGTCACATGGCTCCCAAGCAGCGAGACAGAGATTCAGATCAGAACATCTCACACGCGACAATGACTTCTGCCCCGATCTCGTAACGGCCAGTCAACTTTCCCATTTCTAAATCCGTGTCGAAGCTGTGATTTTCCACCGGTCCCCCTTTCCCACAGCAATAGAGCGTTTCGGCTGTCCTGCTTTCAAAGTTCCTGTCTATTTTAAGCGCGTAGTCTTACAAATGACTGAGTTGTCAGAAAAGTCGTGACCCACTTTTTCGTGTTTTTCTATGCAAAAAGATGTCATGACTTTCCTGACGATCCAGTAGTTCTAAGATCGGTTTGTAAAGTTCTGTTAAAACGCTGCTATGGGCATTGGCAGGTGGCGTGGTGGTTAAAGGTGCTGGATTCCCACATGGCCGACCACAGTTTGAGTCTCAGACCTGGTGGCTTGTTCTCTCCCTTTCCCTTTCTCTCTCTGGTAAAAAAAAAAAAAGGAATTAAATAAATAAATAATTCTTTTTTGTTTGTTTTGTTTTATTTGAGAGGTTTTTTCTATAGGGCGCGTGCACTCTCCAGAAAGACAGAGAGAGACAGAGAGACAGAAAGTGAGAAATCACCCCCCACCCCAGAGGGGATGGCCACACCACAATCCCTTCTCCTCCATTCTCTTCTCGGGATCTTGGGCACGCATGCACACACGCCTGGCATGAGTTTAAGCCACTGGGTCCGGGACCCAAACCGTGGTCAACTATGTGGGAGTCCAGCGATATAGCCATTACGCTAACTGCTGGTCCCAATAAGTAATTCTTAAAAAAAAAAAAAAAATCCTGCTGTGATTTTTGTTGAAAGACATCAATAACAGGTTAACAATTCTCTTTTGTGGAATACGTCCAAAAGTCGCAGGAAGAATGAGAACTAGAAACTCAGACTTTATTTTGTGTTGCTTTGCTTTGATCTACATTTATTTTATACTCACTGTATTCTTGTCCCGTAAATTTTTGTTTCTTCAGTTTCTTCTGGGAGATCTTTTTGTTCTGTGCGGGCTCCTTTCAGCCTCAACTCTCAGTGACTTTCATTCTGGGTGAGACTATGGAGCCACTGATGACTTTGAGGAAATCCTGTCCAAATGCTCACTGAGTCATGGAAACTCTTGCATGTTGTCTAGACAAAGAAGGTGAGGTGAAATTAAGACCTAAATTGAGGCAATTTTTTAAAAAAATGTATTCATTGTCATTATTTTATTTATTATTATTATTTTTGAAGTTGACCAGAGAGAGACAGAGAAGGAAAGTGAGAAAACAAGCTGCCAGGTCAAGACTCAAATCGCAGTCAGCCATGTGGGAGTCCAGCTGCCCCAACCACCTCACCTGTTGGCCCCAAGTTGAGACAATTTTTTAAAAAGTACTCCCTCACGTAGATTTGTTTCTATTTCTTGACATCGTCATGTCCACAGTATTCTGGGTGTTTCTAGGGCCTACATCATATTTTATTTTGTATGTTAGTACTGTGAGCAGTTTTCTCTTACTTAGTCTATGAGCCTCTTGAAATAGAATCAGATGTCTTATTTATCTTGTAAATCTGAAGTATCACGTAGAATTATGTTTACTCAACGCTGTAAATGTCTACAGCTTCTCAGCTCAAAACCAGCATTCTCCCCCAAAGGTTATCTCAGACTCCCTCCTGTGGCTTTTGCAAATAAATGTAGTTGATATTCATGAACAATTGACCTTTCGTTGAAAAAATGAAGCAGTATATCTTATGCAATGAAAACCTCGGGAAGTTCAAATATCCAAAATACCATTTTTTTTAGTTTTTGTTTTTGTTTTTGTTTTTTTTTGAGAGATTATTGCTATAGGGCACATGTGCTCACCAGAGAGACAAAGAGAGAAAGAGAGAGACAGAGACAAGAAATCATTCCCTGGGGGAATGGCCATGCTGCAATCGCTTCTCCTGCATTCTCCTCAGGATTTTAGGCATTCACACACATGTGCCTGATGTGGTTTTAAGTCGCTGGGTCCGGGACTCGAACTACAGTCAATTATGTGGGAGTTCAACAATGTAGTCATGATGCTGGTCCCCAAAACCCCTTCTTTCTCTAGAATGTCACCTGATTTACTTATTGTTTTACTTGATGTCATATTCCTTTGCAGGCCATTATAGGCAAGAGGTGTGTGTCTACAGGCCAGGTGACTTACCGTGACTCTATAATCTTCCAGCATGTTTGCTAACAGGACTCATATCCACACCCTGTGGAGCGTCTAGAACTGAGGATTCAAGAGAGAACTCGAGGGAACAGCAGTTAGCATAGTGGCTATGTCGCTGGACTCCCATGTAGTCGACCACGGTTTGAGTCCTGGACTCGGTGGCTTAAACTCACGCTGGGCACATGTGCATGTGTGCCCAAGATCCCAAGAGGAGAATGGAGGAGAAGGGATTGCGGCGTGGCCATCCCCCCTGGGGGGTGACTTCTCGCTTTCTGTCTCTCTGTCTCTCTCTGTCTTTCTGGAGAGTGCACGCGCCCTATAGCAAAAACCTCTCCGAAAAAAAAAGAGAGAGAGAGAGAGAGAGAGAGAACTCGAAATCACAGTGAAATCTAAGTAGATCCAAACTGCCTTTTGTCCCAAAGGTAGGAGCTATTTCAAATAGAACAGTACAAAATATCGGCCATAAAAAAATCCAGTTAAGTCTCATTTTGGAATATGTGTCTTTCCTTATAGATATTTTCTTTTTTCTTTTTCTCTTTTCTTTCTTTTTTTTAGTAAGTCAGAAGATGTGTCAAGAGCGATAGAGAGAGAGAGAGAGGGGGGAAAAGCACCCCTCAGTGGAGCATGGTCCAGCTGCCACAATCCCTTTTCATCCGGGAGACCCCTGTCCTAATTTCAGAGAGACACATGTTAAAATCATAGTTTCCTTTTTATTTACACAGAAGGTGAAATAAGTGAAATAAGCTGGCTATTTCTTCACAGTCAACATGCTTAGAAAGCATGGATTCGTGGTCGCTTCTTTAACAACAAATATTTGCTTCACTGAATTCAAATTTTTGTTCCGCTGATTTGTTTCTGTGCCCTCTTCATTTTACTGCCAAATCCCAGTGGAATTGTTTTGGAGGTATCTTAAACAGGATCTGCAACCCCCGGCCAGGCTCCCTGGGGGCTCCTCTGCAGATCTCACCAGTGAGATCTGGGGCTGGGGTCATCTAACAGTTAGTTCTAAAGGGAAAGAAGAATCATTTTTTCTTTACTCTTCGTAGCTTTTAGTAGGGCCCTTGTAATGAAAGATGGATATGGGCTAGCCGGGTGGCATGGTGGTTAAGGCAGCTGGATCCCACATAGCCAGCTCAGCAGTTCGAGTCCCAGATCTGGTAGCTAGAAAAACATGTCAGGCACATGTGTGTGTATGTCCAAAACTCCAAGAGGAGAAGGGAGAAGGGATTGCAGCATGGTCAGCTACTGTGGAGGGTGATTTCTCACTTTTTCTCTCTGTCTCTCTCCAGACACATGCCCTATGGCAAATTAAAAATAAATAAATAAATAAGAAGAGAAAAGTACAAGTTTATCAGCATGTATTCCCATTTACACATACATAGGAGATATCCAGGGAAAAATGAGTAACAAAGAGGAGGTTTAGATTTCAAATTATTATTTTTTAGAGAATTTTGTCATAGGCCATGTGCGCTTGCCAGAGAGACAGAGAGACAGAAAGCGATAAATCACCCCCTAGGAAGGATGGCCATGCTGCAATCCCTTCTCCTCCATCCTACTCTTGAGATTTTGGGCACGCACGCACACGTGTCCTGTGTGAGTTTTAAGTCGCCCAGTCTGGGTCTCAAACCATGGTCACCTACATTGGAGTCCAGCAACGTAACCATTACACCATCTGCTGGTCCCATGACCTAATTCTTCATACATCCAGCAAAATTAAAGCATTCAGAATAGTGTGGAGACACAGGGTCTGCTGGAACTTGTCTGGCCCGAGAGGCATGAACAGGGAGGGCTTGGTCAGGCCCCACGCCATCACTGCCCCAAAGACATGTTTTAGCTGGAGTTTATAGTAAACGAACAGCACCCACGTCTAGGGGAACTGTTTAAAGACATGTTTTAGTTTATAGTAAACAAACTGATGATACATTGACAATGTGTCTCCCACCCTCCCTTCATCGCAACGCTCCTGGATTCATGAATAAATAAGAATCGCTCAGCTCCCTGAGCGATCTTTTTCTTTTATTTTTTAAGAGATTTTTGCTATAGGGCACGTGACTTTGCTGGACAGAGGAAAAGAGAGAAATAGAAAGCGAGAAATCACCCCACGGGGGATGGCCATGCTGCAATCCCTTCTCCTTCATTCTCCTGGGATTTTGGGCACGCACGTACACGCACCTAGCGTGAGTTTCAAGCCACGGACTCAAATTGTGGTTGGCCATGTGGCAGACTAGCGCCTTAACCACTACGCCCCCTGCAGGTCCCATGGCCGAGTTCCCTTAAATGGACCAGTATGAATCCCTGACAACTCTCCTCCTGCCTTCTTGGTACTCTTTCACCCATTCTAGGCAGTCAGAATCTTTTAGTAGCACCTGAATATTGTCCTCGCTGCTTAGCTCAGACAGACTTTCACTACACTTCCTATGCCTCGGGCTTCCTGTTCAGATTGATAACCACTTGTTTTTGTTTTCTTTATTACAAAGGGAAAAAAATCACCAAAACACTGGTGCTTTGACATCGAAAGTAAAGGTGCCCAGCCCGTCCTGCCACTTCTCCGATTTCTGCAGAATTAGTTCCTTTGGCCTGTTTCCTCCTGTTCAACTGGGCTCTGGGTAAACAAGGCAAGCATAGAACAAGAGTTTTCCTTCCGTCTACTGGAAGTGGTGTAGGCTTTCCACGATGGTCCACCTCTTGCTAAGAAGGTAGAAAGGGATGGATTCTGGTCAGCCCTGTAGCCTAGGGGTCCCGGGAGCTGGATACCACATGGCTCATAGTACAGTTGGCATCCTGGCCCTGGCAGCTTGGAAAACATATCATGCATGCATAGGTGTACCCCAAATCCCAACGTGGAGAAACGGAGAAGAGACTGTGGTGGGACCACACCCCATTGGGGGTACCTTCTCTCTCTCTCTCTCTCTCTCTCTAGCAAGTGTATTACCCTTTGGCAATTAAAAAAAAAAAAAAGAAAAAGGAATGGATTTATACTGAAGCAATCCTCCAGCAGAGATAGAACCAAGAACAGTGGCAGATACATCTCAGGAGGTTCAAGGAGTTCTTACCCTGGGTCTGGCAGGCCCCTTAATTCTGACATATCCATAATTCAATTCTGGAAAGCCGCCCCCTCCTCCTGAGTAGGAGGTAGGCTTGGGACATACGGCTAGGGTATGAGACCCTGGATGGAGCCGCAGTGGCTAAACTGTTTTGGTTTCAGTCCTTTGTCATAGAGCATCTGATGGTAGAGGTCGGGATGATAACTAGGACAGTCCCTTACAGTGAAGAAGTATCCAGCTCAAAGTCAATAGTGCCAAAGCTAGAATCCCGCCTCCTACCTGGGGCAGAAATAACACTTTTTTTTTTTTTTTCAAAGAGGTTTTTGCTATAGAGCACTTGCGCTCGCCAGACAGACAGAGACAGACAGAGAGACAGAAAGCGAGAAATCACCCCCCAGGGGGGATGGCCATGCCACAATCCTTTCTCCTCCATTCTCCTCTCGGGATCTTGGGCACGCACTCACCTGCACCCAGCACGAGTTTAAGCCACCAGGTCCGGAACTTGAACCACAGTCAACTACATGGGAGTCCAGCAACATAGCCGTTACACCATCTAGTTTTAATCTGCACTTTGTATATAAATTGTAAGCATGAAAACTTGCAGTGCTTGCAGATATAGTTTCTCTGCCTGAGAGTTTTTATTTTTTTTAAAGAATTATTTAACTTTATTTATGTATTTATTTTTAATTTGACTGGGGGTGGGGAAGAGTGAAAGAGAAATTGAGAAAGCAAGCTGCCAAATCTGGGACTTGAACTGTGATCTGACATGTGGGAGTCCAGCGCCCTTAACCACCACGCCACCTGCTGGCCCTGAGAGTATAATGTTAGAAGGAATAGGCAAATATCAGAGCAGCTAATGCCACAGTCGATTCAACCCAGGCCCATCTCGTAGTGAACCCGTTTCCCAGTGTCTTGTAGTCAGATGAGCTCCTCTGGGACTCACTTAATGTAACACACTTCCAGGAATGGACAGGCCCGTAAAGGTCACTCACACGATGTTCTATCACGTCCGTCACATTTAAGCCCTGGATTGTTTATATACAGAAACTAGGACATTGCTGGAAGAATGATTTTTATTCCCAAAAGAAAACATCTCACAATGAATAAGAGAGCCGGGGTGCTTAATGGACTCCTTTCTTCACTTTGGAGTCTCATCTGAAAAAAAAAAAGAAAAAGGAATGGATCCTTACTGAAGCAATCCTCCAGCAGAGATAGAACCAAGAACAGTGGCAGATACATCTCAGGAGGTTCAAGGAGTTCTTACCCTGGGTCTGGCAGGCCCCTTAATTCTGACATATCCATAATTCAATTCTGGAAAGCCGCCCCCTCCTCCTGAGTAGGAGGTAGGCTTGGGACATACGGCTAGGGTATGAGACCCTGGATGGAGCCGCAGTGGCTAAACTGTTTTGGTTTCAGTCCTTTGTCATAGAGCATCTGATGGTAGAGGTCGGGATGATAACTAGGACAGTCCCTTACAGTGAAGAAGTATCCAGCTCAAAGTCAATAGTGCCAAAGCTAGAATCCCGCCTCCTACCTGGGGCAGAAATAACACTTTTTTTTTTTTTTTCAAAGAGGTTTTTGCTATAGAGCACTTGCGCTCGCCAGACAGACAGAGACAGACAGAGAGACAGAAAGCGAGAAATCACCCCCCAGGGGGGATGGCCATGCCACCATCCTTTCTCCTCCATTCTCCTTTCGGGCTCTTGGGCACACACACACATGCGCCTGGCATGAATTTTAAGCCACGAGGTCCGGGACGCGAACCACAGTTGACTAGATGGGAGTCCAGCGACATAGCCATTACGCTAACTGCTCTAGTTTTAATCTGCACTTTGTATATAAATTGTAAGCATGAAAACTTGCAGTGCTTGCAGATATAGTTTCTCTGCCTGAGAGTTTTTATTTTTTTTAAAGAATTATTTAACTTTATTTATGTATTTATTTTTAATTTGACTGGGGGTGGGGAAGAGTGAAAGAGAAATTGAGAAAGCAAGCTGCCAAATCTGGGACTTGAACTGTGATCTGACATGTGGGAGTCCAGCGCCCTTAACCACCACGCCACCTGCTGGCCCTGAGAGTATAATGTTAGAAGGAATAGGCAAATATCAGAGCAGCTAATGCCACAGTCGATTCAACCCAGGCCCATCTCGTAGTGAACCCGTTTCCCAGTGTCTTGTAGTCAGATGAGCTCCTCTGGGACTCACTTAATGTAACACACTTCCAGGAATGGACAGGCCCGTAAAGGTCACTCACACGATGTTCTATCACGTCCGTCACATTTAAGCCCTGGATTGTTTATATACAGAAACTAGGACATTGCTGGAAGAATGATTTTTATTCCCAAAAGAAAACATCTCACAATGAATAAGAGAGCCGGGGTGCTTAATGGACTCCTTTCTTCACTTTGGAGTCTCATCTGGGATTTCAGAGTGAACTGTGTCCAGAGGCTGCCAGTGACAGCTCAGGAGGGAGTTGTAGAGTTCTTCACTTTTTGCCATAAACTCTTTGTTTAATTCTTCAATATTCAAGTGAAGATTTGGATCTGCATGAGCCAAGAATGCATATAAAAGAAACGGAATTTTACAAGACACAGATAGGAAATGGCTAAGAATTTGATAGCTGGTAAAAAGCATTAGCAGGAAGTCCTACAGGCATTAAAGGTTATTTTTTTTGAAAACTGTGTTTCTTTTGACTATGCCTTGAAAATACAGACTTAAGCTATTAAAAAAGGAGTATTCAGAGGCCCAGCAGGTGCTGTGGTGGTGACTTCCCGGGATTCCAACATGGCGGACCGCAGTTCGAGTCCTGAACCTGGTGGCTTGAGAACCGTGCTGGACACGTGAGTGCATGTCCAAGATCCCAGGAGAATGGAGAAGGGACTATGGCATGGCCATCCGCCCTGGGGCTTGATTTCTCATTTCTCTCTGTCTCTTTTTCTGATGAGTGCATGCACCCTATGGCAAAAATCGTTTTTTTTTTGTTTTTTTTTTTTTAAGTAGCAACCAGGGCCAGTGGGTGGCCTTTTGGTTAAATTGCTGGACTCCCACATGGCTGACTGCATTTCAAGTCCGGGACCTGGCAGCTTGAAACCCACGCTGGGCAGGTGTACATGAGTGCCCAGAATCTCAGGAGGAGAATGGAGGGAGGGATTGTGGTGTGGCCATCCCCCCTGGGGGGTAATTTCTGGCTTTCTCTCTCTGTCTCTCTGGCAAGTGAATGTACCTTAGAGCAAAAATCTCTCTTAATAAAAAAATAGTACTAACCAACCATGGGTTCAGACCCCTGGCTCAGGGAACCTGATACGTGCCAGGCATATGAGTGCAGCAAACAAGATCCTGACAAGCCAGAGGGCGACGGAAGGGGGATCACGACATGATAGAACCCTGCCCAGGGTGTCTCTGTCTCTGTCTCTGGTGCATGCATGTGCTATCACAAATCGATTAAAAAGAGCTAAAGGCAGCTGTCCGCTAAAGGGCCTGTGGGTGCATGATCCTGGTAGAAAGTACCACATGGAGGATTAGTTTCAATGTACGAATTTGGTGTAGACTTAAACATTCAGTCCAGAACAAATATGATGGGTCCGGCACCATTATTCAAATTAACCTCGCCTATTCTTTAGTTTTTCCTTTGATTTGGCTACTAGACAATATAAAAATGCCTACGTAGATGTCCTTGTGTTTCACATCACGTCTCTACCAGATGGTGCCGGCCAGATCTATGAGTGGTGACACTGCAGCGGTTATTATGTGCCGGAAGCTGTTAAAGATGCTTTAAAGCACTTTAGACCATCACGCTCGGACTTCCTATGAGCTGGGTATTAACTGTCCCACTTTACAGAAGGGAAAACTGACACTGGAGATTAGTCTGGAATTACAGAGCTAGTGAGCAGGATTCGAACCCTGGCAGTCTAGATCCAGAAAGGACTTGTGTTTTTTTTTTTTTTTTGGCCCGAAAGTGCATGTACTAGGGTGGAGGGGTGTTTGGGGGAGAGGGGAAGCACCCTCCATCATGCCACGGTCCCCTCTCCTTCATCTCTCCCTCTGTTTAGAATTTTGGGCATGTGCACTCATGTGTCCGGAGGGTTTTTTCCAAGCCACCAGGTCCAGGACTGGAACCGTGCAGTTGGTCATATGGGATGCAGCCAGCCTTCGCCACCATGCCATGGGCTGGCCCAAGCACACTCTTATTGTATGTTTCCTTCATTTTTTTTTTCTTTTAATAAGAAGTCATTCCACAGAAGGGGATGGCCACACCACAATCCCTTTTCCTCCATTTTCCTCTTGGGATTTTGAGTATACACATGTACACGTGCCTGGTATGAATTTCAAGCTGCTGGATCCAAGATTCAAACTGCAGTCGGCCATGTGGGAGACCAGCACCGTAAGCACTACTCCACCTGCTGGCCCCAATTTTTTAAATTTCTTTTGTTTTTGCCATAGGGCGCATGTGCTTGACAGAGAACAATGAGGGAGAGAGTGGGAAGTCACCCTCTGGGGGCATGGCCACAAATCCTTCCCCTCTGTTCTCCTCTCCGAATCTCTGGAATGCACACACTGCCCAGTGTGATTCTCAAGCCAATAAGTCTGGAACTTGAACCACAGAGTCAGCCATGTGGGAGTCCAACGCCTTAACCTCCACACCCCCTGCTGGTCCCTCCCTTTATGGTTGCTATAGATTGTCTCCATAATTGAAGGCAGGAAGAGTAGATTCACACTTTAACCTGCCAGGAAGCCCCTTGAGAGCTCAACTATTCATTCTTTAGTCATATTTAAACCAAAGTACTAAAAAGTAGAGACTGCCTAACGTTTAAAGATTTCTTTCTTTTTAAAAAATGTGCCAAAGGGCATGTGTGCTTACCAGAGAGACAGAGAAAGAGAGGCAGGGAACATGCCCTCCGCTGGGGCACAGTCATGTCGCAATCCCTTTTCTTCTACCTAAGCCCTCATTTCGGGATTTTTGGACACAGGTGCGCATGCACCGAGAGTGTTATTCAGGCAGTCAGGTCCAGCACTCAGACCGCATGGTCAGCCATGTGGGAACCAGCTCCCTCAGCCACAAGGCCATGGGGCTGGCCCCTACAGAGTTCTTTTCAACAGCAATTTCATTTCATTTCAACATCAAGAACTAGTACCGTACAAACTCTGTTTTAGCCACTGGGGCTACAAAGATTGATAACAACTACTCCTTCTTTTGATAACATCCCAAAAGCACTGGGTAGGTTTGAGTGGCAGGGGTACACACAGGTTCAGGGAGGAGAAAGAGATCTCGTGGACATGTAATAAGGAACAGGCAACAGTGTTCTCTGTACTTCTCCTCTATTGTCTATTCTAAGGCATGGAACCATCAGATGGTGTACATCTGGTTACATCACTGGACTCATGGTCGACCACGGTTCGAGTCCCTGAACCCAGTAGCTTAAAACTCACACCAGGTACGTGTGCGTGAGTGCCCACAATCCCAAGAGGAGAATGGAGGAGAAAAGACTGCAGTGTGGCCATCCCCCTAGGGGGTGATTTCTCTCTTTCTTTCTCTCCAGTGAGCACACACACCCTATAGCAAAAGTCTTTCTCAAAAAAAAAATAAAAATACATTTTAAAATTTCTTTTTAAAAAATAAAAAAAAAAGAAGAAAAAAAAAAAAAAAAAAAAAAGAAAGCAAGACATTTTCCTCCTTTCTTTAAAAATAAGACATTCCTAAACTGGGTTCTTCTGGACAGAGAAACTTTGTTCTTTTCAATACAGGTCAAGACCTACAGGAAACACTGACATCTGATGGTACAGAGCCAACCTGTCAGGTCCCAGACCCAACTGCCCTGAGGGAAGTTAGGAAGCCAAGGCCACAGCAATTGCCTCTGCTTTTCCTCCTAAAAAAAACCACACACACACACAAAACACAACAAAATCAAAATATAACTAATCTCAAAGTCTAAGCTTACAGAGGAAAATGATCTTAGATACAAGTTAGTCTCTTCTTCCTGTTTGGGAACATCTCCATTTCCCGGACTTTCAAACAGACCCAGAGAAGAGGCCCAGTGGAATTTATTCCCACAGAAGCAGCTTCCAAAATCAGAACAAATTCCTGAAAAGGATGGCTTAGGCAACTCATCTTGGAATTTCCCAGGGGGATCTCTCAGTTTCTAACAAGCTAAATGAATGAGAGATCTGGAAACGGGGTTAGGTTTCCTCTTCAACCACACATTACCTTCTAGTGGGTCTTCATCTTGGTTTTCAGTAAGAGCTGTGGTTTCCTACAATAAAAAAAAATTAGTATCTTAAGAAAAAATCATTTTTAAAATTATTTATTTAATTTTTTAATTCATTCATTAATTGTATTTATTCATTCATTTATTTTGACGAGAGAGAGAGAGAGAGAGAGAAAGGAAGCCACTAGGTCCAAGACTCAAACTATGGCTGGCCATGTGGGAGTGTCCAGTGCCTTAACCACCATGCCACCCGCTGGTTCCAATAAAAAATACTTTTACCTAGAGGTTTATTAGCAATATACTTTCAAAAGAAAAAAATCTAGCTCTCAAAAATAATGTCTAACATACTAGATCTCTTTAGAAAAAATTTATTTATTTATTTTTTTTTTGGAGAGATTTTTGCTATAGGGCGCGTGCGCTCGCCAGACAGAGAGAGACATAGAGACAGAAAGCGAGAAATCACCCCCCAGGGGGAATAGCCATACTGCAATCCCTTCTCCTCCATTCTCCTCTTGGGATCTTGGGCACGCACGCACATGCACCCAGCGTGAGTTTAAGCCACCG
>NW_006159506.1:3299859-3362756 GCF_000334495.1 Tupaia belangeri chinensis | reverse complement strand
TTCCTCAAAAAAGATGTTCAAAAACAAAAATAGAAAACTGTGAAGGGGCTAGCTTATGGCCGAGTGATTAAAGGAACTGGATCCCACATGCCTAACTTTGGTTTGAATTCCAGACCCTGCGTCTTGAAAAACACTAGGTGTGTGTGTGTGTACATGCATGTTCCCCAAACCCTGACAAAACAGAAATGGAAGAGAAGGGGCTGTGGCCTGAGCCCGCTCTCATTATGGGGTGTTTTCTCCCTCTTTTTGGCGAGTTCATAAGCCTCTGACAATTAAAAACATTAAGCAAAACAGGGAGCAAGAGTCACGGCAGGGCATGGTACGTAAGGACCGGAAAGGGGTGTTTACACGGTCAGGCATGGGAATGACGCGAGAGTCACATCAACAGGGGCTACCTCAGGCATAACCAACGTTCCAGCTGGGGGGTCCGGGGGCCCATGTGCAGAAAGAAGGCTGTGTCCATCTCCATCCGCTGCACCGCCATTGCTACAGCCAGAGAGCAGGCAGGAGCCCTGCCGCTGTTGGTACCAGTCGCCACAGAAGGGACCCTGGCTGGGCTGGAACTCCAGCTTCACTCTAATAGCAGAGGGGACAGCACAGAAATGACAACCAGCACTGGCCCCAGCCAGAATCTGTTCCCACCCCCTGGACTCTTATTTCCAAGAAGTCTCAAGTCAGGATGATCCCTGCTCTAGCTATTTCCGAACACCTTTGTTCCAAGGAATAGCTTGTAAACTGCCGACATGTTTGCAAGAGAACACGAACGACTTTCATTTTCAAAGTGAAAAAAAACAACCCACTCACCTCGGCCAGTAGCAGTAATAGTTTGACTGAACGAGGCCAAAACGGGCTGAACGCTCCCTTCGAGCCATTTACTTAGAAACTCTACAAAAGGACAGAATCCACGATTTTTATTCCTGCATCCAAAAAAAAACCCATCAGGTGGGCTGCCCTGACAAAGAGCTCTCATCACTACCTCGAGACAGAGTAATTACATTTAATGGAAATTCCTGCTAGGTGATTAAGTGCAACTTTCTCGAAAATGTGGTTAAGGTGTGGGCAGAAGCACGGGTGCAATCGTGGAGGCCACCTGGATGAACTTCTGCACCTGTATTCGTGGCTTCCAGCTGCCACTCCCTTCCCCACAACCACCAGGCCTCTAGTCCCCTTCCCCCCAACTGCTAGGCCTGGGGAGCCCTGTAGGGGGAGGGGGGACACACAGCGAAGGGGAGCAGGGAACATGAGCTGGTCAACTGGGTGGGACCCAGATGTCTGCGTAATAGGTTAGTTGCATTTAAAAACTTAAACCTTAAACACTACCATCATTTGCTGTTTCCCTCCTCAATTATCTGCTAAGAATACCTACTAGAACTAGCACCTAGAAGCTTTTTTTAAAGAATTACTTTTATTTATTTATATTATTCTTTTAAATTCCTTGTAGGGCACATGAGCTCACCACATGAGAGAGACAGAGAGGGAAAGTGAGAAAGCAAGCTGCCAGGTCCAGGACTTGAACCGTGGTTGGCCACATGGCAGTCCAGTGCCTCAACCACCACGTGACTTGCTGACCCCACCTAGACACTTTTTAAAATTCTCTACAGGCTGAAATGACCCTACCTAATTTCAAATCAAGAGGCAGGGAGGCACACACGCATGCCCCTTACTTCATGCAGGTGTAAGAATAATAGTTTAAAGAAGTACCTCTGTGTTTTAGCATTTTTAAAAAGCATCATAAAGCGGTGTTTCCCAAAGTTCTGTGTGCATACAGATTCCCTGGGCACATAGTTTAAGCCGTAAAGTTCTGATCTGTCAGACTTGGAGCAGAACCTACCGTTTGGCATTTCCAGCCAGCTCCCACCATCCTTAAAAGTGAGTGTCAAGATATAAGAGGGCCGCTGGATCCCATATGGTCAACTTTGTGATTCTAGTCTCGGATGCAGCAGCTTGAAAACATGCTGGGAGCCTGTGTGCACAAAATCCTGGAAGGAAAATGGAGAAGTGATTGGGGTGTGGCCAGCCCCACTGAGGGGGTGACTTCTCACTTTCCCTCTCTCCCTGTCTCTTTCTGGTGAATGCCCGTGCCCTAGAACAAAACACTAAACATTTTTAAAAATTGGGACCAGCAGTTGGTGTAATGGCTATGTCGCTGGACTCCCATGTAGTCGATAGTGATTTGAGTCCCAGACCTGGTGGCTTAAACTCACACCGAGCATGTGTATGTGCGTGCCCAAGATCCCGAGAGGAGAACGGAGGAGAAGGGATTGCGGTGTGGCCGTCCCCCTTCGGGGGTGATTTCTCGCTTTCTGTCTCTCTGTCTTTCTGACGAGCGCACGCACCTTATAGCAAAAACCCCCTTAAAAAAAAAAAAAAAAGTAAAAATAGAAATTTTTTCAAAGATGATGTTGGGGCCAAATAGGGGCCTTTATGAAGCAGTGAAGCAAGAGCACCTCTATTGTAAAATCCTCTCTATATTAAAAACTAGCTATTTTTTGGCCTAAAGTAAACAAAGTCATTAACATTTCTATTGTCTTTGCTAAATAACCCGAAACACCTACCTTAAAATGTTCCTTAGTAATATAATAAAGTACCAAACCCCTTGCCCTAGACATAAATCATTAAAATTCCATTGTGTTTAAATAGAAATAAAACATACCCTTAAAAATGATTAACCTGCTCGTTGCTTCAGCGTTGTAAGCCCCTCCCCTCTACCATTTCAAACCCACCACGCCTTGTTCTTGTAATCACCACGTCAACTCCCCAAAAATGTGGATCTTTGCCTTTCTAAGCACTCCTCACCTTTCACTTGGGGCTGCAGGGTTTTTGAGAGACACGAGTCTCCCCCCAACCCCACATCTGCCCTGTACGCCGCCGACTTAATAAAATTCCAGTAATTTGGCTGTCTAAATGTCCTCTTACTTCTCACTAATTAGACTGTAACATTGACATCTTGGCCATTTCCCTGCAGCTTGTTCATAACTAACAACTCCATTGGTAGTACTCAGTGGCTTCTATGTTTACCTACAACATGAAAAATAATAAGCATGCTGAATTCAGATCCTCGAGCTCAGCTGCCGGTGATAGGAGTCCTTACTGCATGCAGATAGCGCCTGGCACTGGTGCTGGAGTGGGGATATACAGTCCTAGGCTTCCGTGTCTTCCTGGAGGATTTTACTGACCGACAGTCCTGGAGGACTTCACTAAGTGCCATCTGCTATGGCTTTCTTTCCTTCTCTCATACTAGAACTGATTTTATCTGAGGCAGCAACAGGCCCAAGCTATCCACCAAAATGACCTTTCCTAATTCCCCCCTTGTGGCTAGATGTGACCAGGAGCCCAGTTCCATCTAAAGATATCAACAGAACTATAAGAAGACGACTGAGGAAAGAAGACTGAAGACCATGTGGGCAACTGGTATTTGCTTAGCTGGAAGGAAGACTTTTCGTCATCCACCATTTCCCAGGCCTGGTGCTGAGACTGCACATGTGAGAGCTGGAGCTAATATAATTCTGCAGCTACTTTGGGCTGTGAGGTGACACCAAGGAAGAAGTCATGCACAAGAATACTAGAAAACAGAACGTGTCTGTGTCCTAGGGACTGTGAACTCCCCAACAGGCACTGGCCTGGCTACCATCAGGATTCTTTTCCTTAACAGATGTTCTGTCTAAGCTACTGTTATTTTACCAAGTTATACATAATTCGTTTTTTTTTGTTTTTGTTTTTAAATTTTGCCATAGGGTGCATGTACTTACCAGAGAGAGAGACAGAGAGGGAGAGATAAAAAGCAAAGAAGCTCCCTCCAGATGGGATGGCCACACCACAATCCCTTTTCCTTTGCTCTGCTCTTGGGATTTTGGGCACACAGGCACATGTGCCTGGCATGTTTTTCAAGTTGCTGGGTCCGGAGTCCAATTATGCAGTTGGCCACGTGGGATCCAGCTGCCTTAACCACCAGGCCACCTGGCTGGCCCATATATAACTTCTAGCTACTATAGCAGCTTCGATGTCCAATAAAATGTGTTAACAGGACCAGCAGTTGATATAATGACTATGTCATTGGACTCCCATGTAGTCGACTGCGATTCAAGTCCCAGACCCGGTGGCTTAAACTCATACCAGGCGCATGTGTGTGCGTGCCCAAGATCCCGAGAGGAGAATGCAGAAGGGATTGTGGCATGGCCATCCCCCCGGGGGGTGATTTCTCGCTTTCTCTGTCTCTCTCCTTTTCTGGCGAGCACACATACCATATAGCAAAAACCTCTCACGCGCGCACACACACACACACACACACACACAATAAATAAAAAAGCGTTAAAGAGCCTCTTTCTTTAAAAACTGTAATTCATTTTCCCTTCTCTCCTGTTAGGACTGACTTCATTTTACAGAAAGAAAAGCAGAATTGTGCCTACAAGCGGGTGAGCGTTGAGGTTATCTGTAGTTGGAAAAGAATGTGGAAGTAGAACCTTGACAAGGTGTGGTCAGGAGGCTGAGAGAAGGCGAGGCCGTGTGTCATGCTGAAACCCCAAATGGCAGGAGAAGGGGGAAGGAAGACTGAGCAAGTTTCTGGGACCACAGTGGGCATCAGGAGGCCTTGTAGATAAGGTAGGGCCCACACAGATTTGCTCCTGACAACCCCCCCATGGAAACCTCTCCTGGTGCGCCTGGATTAAGTGATCCGTGAAACAAGTAATGCAAATTTCTATCAGGGCAGATTCCAGATAGTGTCCAGGGGAAGCAGACCACCAGCTCTGCGGCCCTTAATGCAAAGAGGAAATACAAAGAAGTCCCAAGTCCTCGGAACACAACCACATGCAACCCCTGCCGGCCTTGAGTTGAACAGGCTCACAGAGAGAAAGGAGGGTAACTGAGGGATTTGGGGCTTCCGTGATTTTTTTATTTTTTCTTTTTCCTTTTTTGTTTGGTGACGTTTTCACTATAGGGTGCGTGTGCTAGTCAGAAAGACAGAGAGACACAAAGTGAGAAATCACCCCCTAGGAGGGATGACCACGCTGCAATCCCTTCCCTTCTATTCTCCTCTCAGGATCTTGGGCATGCATGCACATGCGCCCAGCATGAGTTTAAGCCACCAGGTCCGAGACTTGAACCACGGTCGACTACATGGGAGTCCAGTGACATAGCTATTGTGCCATCTGCTGGTCCCTTGTGATTTTTTCCCCCTTAGTTTGCTAGAGTGCATGTGTGCTCATAGGAGAGAGACAGAGAGAGAGGGAAAGTGAGAAATCAGTTCCCCGGGGGGATGACTACACTGCAATCCGTTCTCCTCTTGGGATTTTGGGCATGCACACCTGCCCAGCATATTTGTCAAGCCACCAAGTCTGGGAGTCGAATCACGCAGTCAGCCACGTGGGTCTAGCTGCCTTAACCACCACGCCATCAGCTGGCCCACCTTGCTATATTTCTTTTTTAAAGAGATTTTTGCTATAGGGTGTGTGTGCTTGCTGAAGAGACAGAGAGACAGAAAGCAAGAAATCATCCCCCAAGGGGGATGGCCACACAGCAATCCCTTCTCCTCCATTCTCTTCTTGGGATCTTGGGCACGCATGCACACGCACCCAGCGTGAGTTTAAGTCACCAGAACTGGGACTCGAACTGTGGTCAACTACATGGGAGTCCAGTGACGTAATCATTTGCCATCTGCTGGTCCCCCATCCTGTAATATTTCTAACAGGCCTGACTTTTCTGTGCTCCACCCTGCTCTCAGCCTAGGACATCCACTTCAAACTGGCCATCTTGGGAACCAGCAGTTAGCATAATGGCTATGTCGTTGGATTCCCACGTAGTCGACCGCGGTTCACGTCCCGGACCCGGTGGCTTAGAACTCACGCCGGGCGCGTGTGCGTGCGTGCCCAAGATCCCAAGAGGAGAATGGAGGAGAAGGGATTGCGGTGGGACCATCCCCCCTGGGGGGTGATTTCTTGCTTTCTGTCTCTATGTCTCTCTCTGTCTGTCTGGCGAGCGCACGTGCCCAATAGTGAAAAACCTCTCCAAAAAAAAAAAAAACAAAAAAAAAAAACTGGCCATCTTTAGCAAATCAGACAAAACCAAGCACTCAATAAATAGTTGTTGAATGAATACATCAACAATGGCTCAAGTGCAAAAAGCTTTTCAATCAGGACCAGCAGTTAGTGTAATGACCATGTACTGGACTCCCATGTAGTTGACCACGGTTTGAGTCCCGGACCTGGTGGCTTAAACTCACGCTGGACACGTGTGTGTGGGTCCAAGATCCAGAGAGGAGAATGGAGGAGAAGGGATTATGGCATGGCCATCCCCCCAGAGGGTGATTTCTTGTTTTCTGTCTCTCTGGTGAGCGCATGAGCCCTATAGCAAAAACCTCTCAAAAACAAAACAAAACAAAACAAAAACTTTTCAATTAATAATTTAAAAGCAAGACGGAAAAAAAAATCTTTTTTTTTTTTTTTTTTTTTTGGTGATTAACGAGCTCTCAACAATCAGTTGTTTCTTAGCGACTGCAGTTTTCACAAGAATGAGATTAATTCTGTATTGTCTTCAGACAATGGAAAACCCGAACCTGAGCAAGCTAGGAAACTATGCCACACCACGAATGTAATCAAACTCCACTTCCTTCTTCTCTGTTAAAGAAAATGTTCAAGAAAGCATAAAAACTGCAGCCCTTCTGCCTCTGCTGTCATAACTGTGTGATCTTGAAAAGGGCACATTTCTGGACACGTTTTGGTATTTATAATGTAACACTGCATTAGTGTATTTTAACTTTTTTTTTTTTTGAAGTTCATTCATTTATTTTTGACAGAGAAAGAGAAAAGGGAGACTTTCCCACAGGGTCTTTAAACCATGGTCCATGCCCAGTTTCAGCAAGCCTGAACCACTGGCACTTGTGCAAGCCTGGCGTTCCCAGGGCATGAACCCAGGGCCTCGCCCATGTGGGTTCAGCTGTGGTACCATGGTGCCCCCACCTGGCCCCACTTTGTCATTAACGAGATACCAATCTTTCTGAAAACATAATTAATTTTTGTCAAGTTTCTCTCCCCCAAATTTACATCTGCAATTTTGCATATAATTTCAAGGTTTTCGAAAACTCTGAAGCTTATCCACAAACACCCCCACTCCCAGATTAACATCTGGAGTAGATGTTCTTTAAATCCTGAGCTTTATGATTGGTTCCACTAACAGATTTTTACTAAGTAAGACAACTTTATGCTTCTAGTACTTACACTCTGGTTCTCATTCTAGAGCCAACTATAGTCTAAGATTCCTGGTTGGAGAAGCAGACTTTATCAAGCCTCATGTTTCTTCTCCTCTAAAAAGTGACTAATACTCAAGAAGGGTATGATGGTCTGGGGCCATGTCCTGGTGATAAAGGCAGCTGGATCCCATGTAGCCAACTGTGTGGTTCAAGTCCCAGACTCTACAGCTTGGAAACAAGCTGGGCGCATGTGCACATGTGCCCAAAATCCTGAAAGGAAGAGACAGTGGAGAAGGGATTTCCGTGTGACCATCTCCCATGGAGAATGCTTCCTCCTCTCCCTCTCTCTGTCTCTCTATAGCGAGAGCATTCACCTCTAGCAAAAAACGTGCGGCTGTCTGGTAATAAATGCTGAATCCAGTATTTACCCTGTTACAGTGTTAAGTTAAGGGTAATTTTTAAAAAAAGTATTGAGTACGATCACATTTGCATGTTTGTTTCTTTTCTTTTTTTGAGACAGAGACTTTGCTATAGGGCGCATGTGCTCGCCAGAGAGACAAGAAAGCAAGAAATCACCCCTCAGAGTGGATGACAAAGCTGCAGTCCCTTCTCCTCCATTCTCCTCTCTGGACTTTGGGTATGTATGCACATGTACCCAGCGTGAGTTTCTGGGCACTGTGTCCAGGACTTGAACTGTGATTGATTATGTGATAACCATTATGCTATCTGCTAGTCCCCCCCTTTTTTTTTTTAAGAGGGATTTTTGCTGTTGAGCACTTGCACTTGCTGAAGACACACACAGAAATAGAAAGGGAGAAATCACTCCCCAGGGGTGATGACCATGCCATAGTCCCACCTCCATTCTCCACTTGGGATTTTGGGCACACATGCATATGTACCTGGTGTGAGTTTCAAGACACCGGGTCTGAAACTTGAACCAAGTTCAGCAGCCTCAACTACCAGGACACCTGCTGGCCTCACTAACACTTCTTAAACAGCAGCTGAAATTTCTAAGAGACATTCCAGAAGCAAAATAACACAAAAAGGATGTGATTGGGAAAGATTTTTTTCTGGAAAGACTACTACTTTTGCACTAAAATGAACTGATATGTCATGGAGCAAAGAGCAGAAAGTCATTATTTTTTATTTTTGGAGAGTTTTTGTTGTTGTTATTACAGGGCACGTGTGCTCGCCAGAAAGAGAGAGAGAGAGACAGAGAGCGCGAGAAATCATCCCCCTAGGGGGATGGTGAAACTTCAAAGAAATGCCTTGCTTACTCATTCTTTCTCCCATGCCCAAGGGGCACCCACTTAACACTCCTATTTCAGTGGATCTTCAGAAATCGTTAAGCAGCCAACAGAAAATAATTTGTGACTTTTTATGACAACTAGCTGCCAATAAAGAATTACTATAGAACACTGAATTAATGCAAGGGTCTCCACTCGCCTGGGAATGGCTGACCACAGTGTTTTAGTTGCCTGGGCGTCTGTTCACATGTGCAGATGCCAAAAATTGCAACAGAAGCCCTTCCTATCTACAAATCATAACCGGCATTAGGGCATTCATTGAGCTAATCAGCTATGTATTTAAATTCAGAACCCCAGAAAAATAAGTCCTTGGAGACAAAAGGCTTTAAGGATTGCATCCCTGTTCAAGTGGGGGCTGAAGACTGCTCGGACATTGAGTATTTAACACTTGCTTGTCAAGCCGACTTGTTATGCGTTTATGAGAACTACACAATACAAGATTTACTCTATTGGGTGCTTGTGAGAAAGCTGCAAATTCCAACATGTAACGTGAATCTCCGGACTCTATGAGTACAAGGACCATCGATGCTTTCCACGAACGTTGGACTAATCCGGGAGGGAATAGGGCAAGTGAAATTGGAACCAACATGAAGATTTTTCTGGAATGCTCACCGAGGATGACTGCACCCTTCTTCAAGACAATTTGTCCTCATACCCATCAGGGAAAGCGTCCTCTTCCCACCCCAGGAGGTGCTCAACTCGGATCAATTTGACCCCAGGGCTAAGACACGAGAAGAGATCTGGAAGGAAAGGTGTGCAGGGCAGGACGACCTGGCTCGGACTCCAATCTCGCACACCCAAGCCTGTCGCTGCGGCCCCGGATCCAGTAACCGCGAGCCCCAAGTCCCCCTGGCTCTGTTATGCCAGAAAGGCTCGTTCCGCTGCGCCCTGCACAACCTAATCCACAGCTCCGCACAGTTTACAAGACACCGCTCCGCCTACTGAGCACGCGAGAGCAAGACCCCGCCCAGGCCGGAAGCTGGCCTGCCCCTTCCTTGACGTCACGGACATGAGCGGCTTCCTCGGAGGAAGTCCCGCCCATTCTCCCCAGACGTACTTCGTGCTTCCTACTACATGCCTGTTTACTCCCAGGTGTTTTTCCTCTTTGCAAGATCCTTTCTCACGTGTTGTTCTTTCTTATTCTTCTCTTGGCAAATCTGTAGAGTCTCCAAGAGCTGTAAACCTTTCCATGGATATGGGCGTCTACATGGCAGCCCGGCGGTCATGACGTATAATGTGAGCGCCGGCACAGGCAGGAAGCCCCCTGTCTTTCGTATTCGGTTCCGTCCCCTCGCCGACGCGTTCTGCCGGAAGAGGCACGTGTGCTGCTGAATGGTGCTATGGAGTTAGTAGCCGGTTCTTACGAGCAGGTCCTTTTTGGGTTCTCTGTGCGTCCGAAACCCGAGGCGAGCGGCGACGAGGAGGTGAGAGTTCGAGCCGAGGGACCGACGGAAGAGGGCGGGTAGGGTCAGGTTGTTTCCCCCACAACAGAGGTCAATATTTGGGCGCCTCCTGTTTACAGTCCGATCTCTTTGGATTAATTGGTGAATAAAACTCGGGATTTAAGTGAAAGCCTGATCTTCTAAAACATGGAATAGGGACTTTCCAGAGACTAGGTCGTATCTGCCTGCCAGAATCGACACATATCCGACGGCTGTTCGCGTCCCGGACCGCGCCTAAAACTTCCTTGGGGCGCGTGTGCGTGCCCAATTTTCTGAGAGGGGGATGGAGGAGAAGGGATTGCGGCGTGGCCATCCTCCTGTCTTTCTCTGCCCTATAGCAAAAATCTCTTCCTAAAGAAAAAAAGATAGACACGCTGTGTACAGACCATGAAGGAAGCTGCCACTTGCAGGTCGAGTGACTGCTCAAAGCCACACAGCTAGTAATTGATTAAGGAAGTGTCTCTGATACTGGAAGCTCGTACCCGTTACTGCTTCTCCATCTGCAGCATAGCCTAGATAACCACCATTATTACTGTTGCCATGTGAATAGGGCCACAGCAGCCTCTCAGTGCTGTTGTATCTGGACTCAGAAAAGACCCCCCCCTTAGTCTTGATTGATGGAAGGCCTGTCTGGTACTGTAATTATTTAGGACTTTCTGTAGGTATTTGCCTTAAGATGTTCAAAGAAGTTTGGTAGGTTTTTCTTCATTGGTTTACTCTAATAGTTTTTGCTGTGTTTTCAGTTGCGGGGAGGGGAGTAATTTGCTGTCATTGGAACTCATCCAGTCATACTTATGCAAAAGTTACATGACGCTAAGCATAGGGGTTTTGGGATCTCATCCTTGTTGACTTCTCTAGGGCGTATGTTGGTACGAATGGACACGTAGCATCTACTCTCTTTAGTTTTCTTTTTTTTTTTTTTTGGAGAGGTTTCTTCGCTATAGGGCGCGTGCGCTCGCCAGACAGACAGAGAGAGACATAGAGACAGAAAGCGAGAAATCACCCCCCAGGGGGGATGGTCACGCCGCAATCCCCTCTCCTCCATTCTCCTCTCGGGATCTTGGGCACGTACGCACACACGCCCGGCGTGAGTTTTAAGCCACCGGGTCCGGGACGCGAACCGCGGTCGACTATGTGGGAGTCCAACGACATAGCCATTACGCTAACTGCTGGTTCCCTCTCTTTAGTTTTCTTTATAGGACTTGTCGTGCTTGTATGTGACAGCATATTTGTTTGTTTTCTGCCTCCCCGTTGGAATGGAAACTCCACTAGTATAGAGATTTTGGGGCCCGCTCTGTAGCACAGCAGTAATGCATTGCTCAGGAGAATCTGCAGCCCATGTGTTGACAGCGGTCAGGATCCCCAGGCCCAGCAGCCTGAAGCACACTGAACATGCTTGCCATCTCCCAGGATCTAACTGAAAGAAGGGATTGTGGCATGACCAGACCCTCTGGAGGGTGTTTCTCTCTCTGTCTTTCTTTCACGCTCATGTGTGTGCACACATACGCTATCGTGAATCTAGAGTAATAATAGGGATTTTATTTTTGTGCACTGTTGTATATCAACTGCGTATAATAGTGCTAAGACATAGTAGGTGTTCCTTGTTTGACTAGATTCCAGTAAACATCTGGGCATTCGAATGAATCAGTGTGGAAGTCTCATGTGTAAGTAAATAAATGAAGAATTAAAGGATTGGGTGAGATCTTAAAGTCTTTTCCATAACCGTGCACTGCCTTCCCACATTCTTGGCTTATTTTCCCTTTTCAAGTGTAAGGTTTCTTTGTTGGTCGGTGTTAATCTACTATCGTGGCACCTCCATTTGTCGAATCCATGGGTAGTTTTCATGGAGTGGGGAACCGTCTGTCTGTTTCTGCAGAGTTAGGCTGTGACTGGTTTGACTGTTTTACTCCAGCAGAAATGGACTCCTGCGGCTGACTTCACTCACCACGCCCACACGGCCTCCTTGTCAGCAGTAGCTGTGAACAGTCGTTTCCTCGTCACGGGGAGCAAAGATGAAACGATCCACATTTATGACATGAAGAAGAAGACAGACCATGGGGCCCTAGTGCACCATAACGGTGAGAAAATCATCTCCTTCACGATAATAGCGTGGCGGTATTGTTCCTGTAAAATTTGACTTCCGTCGAACAATTCATTAAGTGTCACTTATATATTAGATTCTGTGCTAAGAGCTACAGAGAAGGGGAAAAAATAGGACTCTTAGCCATAAGGACTGGAGCAGCCATGGGCTTTGATATTCACGGGGTCCTGGAACAAATCCCTCATGGACACCAAGGAATGACTGTACTTTGGAGAAATATAGCTATGAAGGATGGGTTCCTGCAAAGATGCCGTTTTGTTCCACCTGACTTTCTTGTACTTCAGAGTATGTTTGGAGTGATAAGCGTTTGCCTTTTAGTAGACAGTCTTTAGCTACTTTGACAAGTGTCTTGCTCTTTAGCAGAGGCTAGGCATTGGGTGATTTCAACATATGTTTATTTCTCCTATTTTCTAGTCTCAGTTCACACAAGGAAGGTTTCTTTCTAGGCTTGGAAGAAATAAGGTGAATAAACCTGATTTGTTCAAACTCATTAGTACGTGTGTTGAACAAGAGAAAAAGGCTTACTGATGAAGGCATTTGAGTGAGGGATGAATGAAGTAGGGTTCATGTTTTCCTCCTTGGCAGAAGTCTTGTGTTTCTAATAGTTAATAGGTGAGCTTAAAATGACATTTTTAGGGGAACAGCAGTTAGCATAATGGCTATGTCGCTGGACTCCCATGTATTCGACAGTGGCTTGAGTCCCAGACCCAGTGACTTAAACTCACGCTGGGCATGTGTGCATGTGTGCCCAAGATCCCGAGAGGAGAGTGGAGGAGAAGGGATTGCACCATGGTCGTCTCCCCTAGGGGGTTATTTCTCACTTTTTGTCCCTCTGTCTCTGTCTTTTTGGTGAGTGCACACCCCCGATAGCAAAAATCTCTCCCCAGCCCCCCCCCCCCCCAAAAAAAAAGACTTTTTAAAAGTCTCTGTTGTTGTTGTAAGGCACGTGTGCTCACCAGAGTGAGAAAATGAGAAATCACCTCCGCGGGGAGATGGCCACCTATAGTCCCTTCTCTAGTCTCCTCTTGGGATTTTGGGCATCCACAGGTCTGGGACTCGAACTGCTCAGTCTGCCGGGGGTCTAGCTGCCTTAATCACCACACCACTGGCTAGCCCAAGTTTACCTTTTTTATGAGCAACAGAGACAGAGAGTCCCAAATCAGACTCCGATGTCTTGCCCACCCCCAGCATCGGCCTGCCTTAGCTGATGTACACACATGTGCCCTGATGACTCAGGGAGGTCTCTGGACACGAACCTGGAACCCTCTTGTGTGAGTCAGCCTCACGGAGCATGGCCCTTTACTGCTGTGCCACTGTCCAGCCCCCAGAAACCTTTTGGTATCATGGCATGGGCTGCTCGTGAGCGCTAGAGTGCTGATTTATTCCTTCACCACGAGATTCCCCTCCACCTCCTGCCCCTGCCCCTGGCCCTGCCCCTGAAGCCATTTAACATTTGAGCAGTAGAGGAAATATGTGGGAGATCCAGGCTTCACTTTTGGCAGAAAGAAAGAGAATTTATGAAGAGGTTGAAAAGATGAAGGAACAGTTACCATGGACAGGAGGCTCCAGGGGGGAGTAGCTGACTCCTGTAATTCTGTAACATTTTTCCAATAGATTCTCATGGCAGTGAATGAAAATGTAGAAATGGAATTAAAGGCAGGCCTCATGGCACTGTGGTTAAGGGAGCCTGATCTCACGTGGCTGACTTGATTCAAATCCCAAATCTTTTTTTTTTTTGGAGAGATTTTCACTGTAGGGCGCGTGCGCTCGCCAGACAGACAGAGAGAGACATAGAGACAGAAAGCGAGAAATCACCCCCCAGGGGGGATGGTCACGCCGCAATCCCTTCTCCTCCATTCTCCTCTCGGGATCTTGGGCACGCACGCACATGCGCCCGGCGTGAGTTTTAAGCCACCGGGTCCGGGACACGAACCGCGGTCGACTACGTGGGAGTCCAGCGACATAGCCATTACGCTAACTGCTGGTTCCCTCAAATCCCAAATCTTGTGGTTTGAAAAATATTGAACATCTGCGTCCCAAATCCTGTTGGAGTAGGAGTGTGTATGCACACTTATATCCTCTGGCAATAAAAAAAGAAAGAAATCAGATCAGAGCGTCCCTGGAGCAGTGATGACCTGGTGCAGCTGGGGGAGTAGCCAGCTCGCTGTTTAGAAAGTAGAAGCCATCACTGTACAGCTCAGTTTATCGCTTGGATTAGCTGGTCAGCCAGTTAGTTTTGCATGACTCTTGTTCAAATTATCCTAGTGAGTCATCTGCTAAATTTACAATTATGGGGACAAAACAAAAAGAAACTCATGAGTCTAAATATATATCTACAACCATGAAAACTCTGCTGAAAATGTTCGTCTAGACTTGAAAATATTTATATTTTATATGAGGAATATTTCTTCAAGGTATTTTTCAAGGTGTATGACCCTAATCCCAAGATATTGGATGTTTGATCCACTGCAGCATAGCTTTCAGACCGGGGTTGTAGTCCGTGTTCGGAATGAATGCAGTTTTCCTGTCTTGGTTTCTCCACAGGCACAATAACTTGCCTGAAATTCTATGGCAACCGGCACTTAATCAGTGGAGCTGAAGACGGACTCATCTGTGTCTGGGATGCAAAGAAATGGGAATGCCTGAAGTCAATCAGAGCTCACAAGTGAGTCCAGCTCTTGCCTGTTGGCATTCTCGGTGAGCTGGTCACATTGGGGCTAATTGTCAGTTTCATTCTAGGGGACACGTGACCTTCCTTTCTATTCACCCATCCGGCAAATTGGCCCTGTCCGTTGGTACAGATAAGACATTAAGGTAAGTGGGCATCCAAGGGCAACCTTACTAAGTTGGTCTTTATTTTTTCTTAAATAATTATTTATAGGATTTTATTTTTAAATTATTATTATTTTAATTTGTTATAGGGCATATATGCTCAGCAGAGTGGTGGGGGGTGGGGTGAGAAAGCAAGCCACCAGGTCTGGGACTCGAACCACAGTTGACTACGTGGGAGTCCAGTGCGTTAACCAGCATGCCACCTGCTGGCCCCCTAAGTTGGTCTTTTATTACAATAACTAGATACTCTTTCTCTACTTTCAGCCCTTTAAATACATTGGGATACAGGGGCAAGGTAGAAAGCTAGTGAGCCTTTTCACCACAGTAGGGTAAAAATGACATACTCGGTATTCAGATACGCTTGCATCCCCTTGATTGTGCGGTGTGAGCTAAAGGGTGGGTCATCCTAGAAGGAATGTTGTAGAAGGTAAAAGCTTTTGAAAATACAATAGATACAATGACATTAAAGGGGTGGGGAACAGAAGGGGCTCTACTTCTGCCTGATGATAGATATTTCAAGGGCTTTCTCTGGATCTCTGTGCACATGCACTTTCTGGCAAGTGAGTTAAATAAATAAAGTAAAATAATAAACATTTGCAGATGTTGCTGTAAGAAAGATGCAGGTCCTTTAGCCAGTGTTTGAGTAAGTCTCTGCACCTACTCTGCTATAGTTAGGAGAAGTTAGTTGATGATGTCATCAGTGAGCTTCCTGTTTTGCAGAACATGGAATCTTGTGGAAGGAAGATCTGCATTTATAAAAAATATAAAACAAAGTGAGTAATTTTCTTTGAAATGTATTTTTAAATAATTTGGCGAAATATGTATACATGTGCATACATTCTCATGTGTGGGCGGAGCTGCAGTCTGCATGAATTTCTCTGCCTGATGGTGGTTACCCCTGAGAGCAAATGTTAGAGGTTACTTTTTTTTCCCACTTGAGATCTCAGTTCTCGTGGCTCCCCCACCCATGAGCTCTGTGACCTTTGATGATTCTGTGGGCCCACGAATTAAATTTTCTAAAAGTATTCCCTTCTTTTTGTAACTCTGGTCATTTTGTATTTTATTTATGAAATAAGTAAACTTTTTTTCTTTTCTTTTTTTTTTTTTTAAGATGCTCACATAGTAGAATGGTCCCCTAAAGGAGAGAAATACGTGGTTGTCATCCTGAATAAAATCGACATCTATCACCTTGACACTGCGTCCATTAGTGGCACCATCACAAATGAGAAGAGGGTTTCGTCTGTTACGTTCCTCTCAGTAAGTAATTGGAGGTCAGAGGCCACGTTTAGGGCGATGCCGAGAATCGCTGACATTCTGGTTTTTCCTCTCAGGAATCTGTCCTTGCGGTGGCTGGAGATGAAGAAGTTGTAAGGCTTTTTGACTGTGATTCACAATTGTGTCTCTGTGAATTTAAAGCTCATGAAAACAGGTATTTTTTTTTTTTAACCATTTTGTGTGTGTGTGGTCTAAAATATAAGTGTCATGAGTGTAAGAGCTTCATAGTGCAGGATGTGTGTTTATGCCAACAGCTGCAGACATATCTGTGTGTGTGATAGCTGGAGTCAAGACGGTAAGAAATGTTGTCTTCCTGGAGGGAGTCGTGCAGAGGTGTGAGGTTGTGATCGGGACTAGTCATGTGCACGGGATCTTTATTTTTCAAGTAAGCCCATTAGGGAGCCAGCAGGTGGTGTGGCGATTAAGGCGTTGGACTTCTACGTGGTTGACAGCAGTTTGAGTCCAGACCCGGCAGCTTGAAAATCACACTAGGCGTGTGTACTTGGATGCCCAAGATCCCAAAAGGAGGCTGGAGGAGAAGGGATTGCGCCATGACCATTCCCCCAGAGGATGACTTCCCACTTCCCCTTTCTCTGTCTCTCCAGAGAGTGCATGCGCCATGAGGCAGGAAACTAAAAAAATAAATTAATAAAGCTGTTAGTCTGGGGCCTGAAATCCAGCATTCTTGAACAAATAAAACACCAAACAGTCTTGAGCTTTTTCTCTGATCACTCTGCCCTCGATCATCTCCTCCCATGTCTTCCCTCCTCCACACTGTTCTTTCTCCTTGGGGGAAAGGAAATGTTACCAAGTTCCCGTTTGATGCTGCGCCCTAGCACCTCTCAATGTCTGCTGTATCTGTGGGGCAGGCACTGAGTGTCAGGGACCTAGTTTAGCGACTTGGCCAAGATCCCCGCACCCTCAGATAATGGAGCTGGGAGCCCAGTCCACGTCTGCCTGACCCGTGACGGCCCTGACTTCTGCTGTAACTGTGACGACATACACAGCGTGATACCTTGACGTGTGTCATTTTCATGCCCTACGTCTCAGATAAGTCTTGGTTCTTATTTTCTAAATAACGGTCAAGTGCAGTAGTACACGGGGTGGCTTCGAAAAGCGTGTGGAGCCGTGGAGTTAAAGTACAAGTTTGTTTTGGTGCAAAGAAAAATTTGAAATCTGTGCCTAGTTTGTTCCTAATACACATATCCTGTGTGCTCTGAAGACCCCTAACATAGGCTTTATTTTCTTTTTCCTGTATCAGGAAGTAAGCACATTCTCCCAGGGAGGCCATTTCTTTTCTTAAAGATTTTTGTCATGTGCGCTCGCCGGAGAGACAGAGACTGAGAGACAGAAAATGAGAAGTCATCCTCCAGGGAGGATGACCACAGTAGAATTTTTCTTTTAGGGTCATAAGACATAACTTATGGCCACACCACAATCCCTTTTCCAGTCTCGAGATTTTGGCCAGGCACACATGCACACGCACCTGGCATGAGTTTCAAATCTCTGGGTCCAGGACTCAAACCACAAACAGCCATGTTAGAGTCTGGGGACATAACCATTGTCCCGACTGCTGGTCCCAGGAAGGCCATTGCAAATGTATTATGATATTTATGTACTGTGCTACACTGAGGATACTTGGCCATTCATTTACCCATTCATTCAAGTATTCAGTGACCATCCACAGGAAGGGCCGGCCTGGGTGTTCAGTGAACAGGAAGTCGAGTGTGTCAGTAGATCGTACATCAGTAAGCAGGCCAGTAGGCAGGAAACGGAAAGGTGTCATGGTTAATGAATAACAGGGTAATTTGGATATGTAGATGAGTTTTTGGAGTGAGGCTTTAAGGTTAAAAAGAAACAACTTCTGGGGCAGCAGGTGGCATGGTGGTGAAGGCACTAGACTCCCACGTGGTTGAATGTGGTTCGAGTCCCAGCCTGGCAGCTTGACATCACACCTAGTGTGTTTGCCTGCATGCCTAATATCTCGAGGAGAATGGAGAAGGGATTGTCATAAGTGATATTTAAAGATAAAAAGAAAAAGCAACAAACTGTGGTTTTGTAACAGTATCACATCTTGGGAAAAACAGTCTTTCATGATGTTGGTATTTCTACCCTAGGGTAAAAGACATGTGCAGTTTTGAGATTCCAGAGTATCACGTTATGGTCACAGCATCAAATGATGGTTTCATCAAAATGTGGAAGCTTCAGCAGGAGACGGTTCGGGTCCACTTCAGCAGGATCAGGTCAGTGTCAGCACAGCACAGATACGCTTTAATGCACGTCTCGTTATAGGTATGACCGAGTTAAGTAAGGTAGTTAAGTAGAATTTTCTTTTTCTAAATTTTATTTATTATTGTTCTTTAATCTGACTGAAGAGAGACATGGAGAGAGGGGGGGAAAGTGAGAAAGCAAGCCGCCAGGTCTGGGACCTGAGCTGTGACCAGCCATGAGGGAGTCCAGCGCTTGCTTCAACTACCATGCCACCTGCTGGGCCCAGTAGGATATTTGTTAGGGTCAGAAGACATGTTTTGGTTTTCTTAGTTTTGCTCTAGGGTACATGTGCTCACTGGAGAGAGAGAGAGACAGAGAGCCAGAGAGAGGGAAAGGGAGAAAGCACCTCCCAGGGCGGGATGGCCACACCGTAGTCCCTTTTCCTTTGTTCTTCTCGAGGTTTTCAGCACACAGGCACTCATGCACTGCGTGTTTTTTAAGCCACCAGGTCCGGGGCTGCACTGTCAGCCCTGTGAGATCCAGCTGCCTTAACCACCGTGCTGCTAGCTGCCCCCAAACATAGCCTTGGTCAACTTTTTTGCTTTTACTCTCTCTTTTTTTAATTGCCAAAGGACACATACACTCACAGGAGGGCCCCCCACACACATGAGGAGTGGTCATGCTTCAGTCCCCTCCATTTTTCTCTCCTCGGTGGATTTCGAGCACCCTCATAAACACTGCTGTGTTTTTTTTTTTTTTGGGAGAGATTTTCACTGTAGGGCGCGTGCGCTCGCCAGACAGACAAAGACATAGAGACAGAAAGCGAGAAATCACCCCCCAGGGGGGATGGTCACGCCGCAATCCCTTCTCCTCCATTCTCCTCTCGGGATCTTGGGCACGCACGCACACGCGCCCGGTGTGAGTTTTAAGCCACCGGGTCCGGGACACGAACCGCGGTCGACTACGTGGGAGTCCAGCGACATAGCCATTACGCTAACACTGCTGTGTTTTTGAAGCTTGCAGGTCCGGGGCTTAAACCATAGTCAGCCATGTGGGATCCAGCCGCCTTAGCCACCACACCATGGACTGGCCCTGAATAAACTTTCTAAATCTCTTCCAGATGTGATTGATGTTAATGGTTTTTAAAGCGAAGGTCCCACAGGGCCACACTAGGAGTTGGTATCTGTGAATCTCAGCTGGCAGGATCCTAGAACTGCCTCTTGCTCCTTGAAAATAGGAGAAGCTCTACTTTCCTCTCTTCATGTGGTAGGCTTCTCTGTAAGATGGGAGGTACTGCTGTTGCTTAAAACAGTTTGGAAGAGGGCTGGCAGGTGGCATGGTGGTTAAGGGCTCTGGACTCCCACATGGCCGACCACGGTTGGAATCCCGACCTGGCAGCTGGCTTTCTCACTCCCTCCTCTCCACTTTGTCCCTCACTGGGTAAATTAAAAGAAAGAGAAAGTTAGTTAAATAAAATAATTGTTTTTTTTTTTTTAAAAAACAGTTTAGAAGTTCCTAATAGATTATGTAAATAAATATAGTTCTGAACCAAATAATTGAAAAATTAAACTCCTTTCTGTAGTGTCCTTATGTTATTGGTTATCCTTCATTCTCTCAACCATGTTCTGGGAGTACTGTTTACTGAGTATCTGCTGTGTGCAGGCTTATTCGCTGCAGCCTAGACATGCACAAGACATGGTCCCTTTCCTTAAAATCGACAGTTACTTGGTACTTCTCTGTGAGTGGCAGTCAGGATAATAAGTTACTTTTAAATACCACATTTTATACTCAAGAAAAGGAGTAAGTTTTTAATTAAGATCTTGATGTGCAGAAATACAAATAATTATGTAAATTCCTCTGTTAGCCGTGTTACGAATTTTCGTTTTTCTGTTTCAGAAAGTCCCCCCGTCTTTACTCTGCGAAGTAAACACCCACGCCAGGCTCACATGTCTTGGAGTGTGGTTGGACACAGTGACAGACACAAAAGAAAGCCTTCCACCCGCTGCAGAGCCTTCCTCTGGTAAATAAAATTGATTGTTTACAAAATTTGCATAATCTGTTAGCTCTTGCATTGTCCAAGTAGAGGAGCTCCGAACAACTTGACTTTATTGTCAGCCTGTCTGTCGTTACAAGGGGCGGTCTTTAAATGTGCCACTTCTTTGTTTCAGTAAGTGAAGAAGAGCAGTCCAGCGTCAACACGAAGGCATTGGGCGCCAGAGAGCAGGAAGGAGGGGCGCTCCCGCAGCCCAGCACAGAGGAGTGCGGCCTGACTAGCAATGGTAATGAGCCAGTGAGAGGGAATGCTTTGGTGCCAAGCAAGAAGAGGAAAACGGTAGAAATGTTGGAAAAGAAGAAGAGAAAAAAGCAGAAAATAAAACCAGTGCAGTGAATCCCAGATCTCTCCTCCTCAAGACAACTCTTAGATGGAATTATTCTTTTCAAAAACTGTATACCTAATATTTTTTTTTTTTTTTGAGTGAAAGCAAGGAATTTCTTTTTAAAAACATTTTTCTGTTTATTCATAATAGAGTGCATGCGTGTACACGTGAGAGAGGGAGAGAGATGAACATACTCTCTACACGCCTGATCACGCCTCATCCCCTTCCAGTCCTCCTATCCATTGGATCCTGGGCGTTCACACATGTGTCTAGCCTACCCAGCCTGGGGACTCAAACTGTGGTTGCCACGTGGATCCCAGTTTCTTTGCATTGCGTGTCATTGGTGCACCACAGAGCTAAACCAAGGAATTTCTTCTTCTGGAGAAAACGAGCAGTGTGAAAACTGCTTTTAGGTAGGGTTTTTAAAAATAGCGATAAAATTATTTTTTGCAGATATTTTGTATCAGGCATATAATGTTATTGTGTAGTGTTATTATTTTTACTGTTGTGCAAAGCAAAGGTTTTTCTCAAAATATTGTAATTTAAAGTAATATAAGATCTTGAATATATTTTTTATCAGAGGTAGATAAAAGAATTGTTTTCAAATGTTTTTCCTAAATGGGAGAAAAAGATAAATTTTCCTTACTTGGCTTCTTGGAGTGGTTCTACTAATTTTTAAATTTTTTTTGCCATAAACAAATTGAGGGAGAGGAAGAAAGCACCCTTTGGCAGGGCGTGGCCACACGGCAATCCTGTCTTCACCATTTCTCTACCCTGTGGGGATTCGGGGTGTGCGTGCACATGTGCCTGATGGGTTTTTCAAGCCACTGGAGCCAGGATTCAAGCTGCAGTTAACATGTAGAATCTGGCTTTCTCCGATCCCCAGGCCATAGGGCCAGCCCCAATTCTAGTCATTTAAATATAAACTTCTTTCATTTTGGAAATGAAAGATATAAAGATTTTCGTATTAGGAAGTGTATTAAAAGAAATGTAAAAACTAAATATGTAAAATATGTATGAAACAACCATACGTTTCGTACTAAGACCATAGATTGACACATTTCTTTCTTTCTTTCTTTTTTTCTTGGAGAGGGCAGGTGCACTCACCAGAAAGAGAGACAGAGACAGAAAGCGAGAAATCACCCCCAGGGGGTGGGGATTGGCCACACAGCAATCCCTTTTCCTTCATTCTCCTACCTGGAAAGACACAGAGGGAAACTCAGAAATCTCCCTATGGGGGATGGACATGCAGCAGTCCCCTCCTCTATTCTCTTGGGGTTTGGGGCACACAGGCACCAGTGCCTTGCTTGTTTTTGGAACTGCCAGGTCCAAGACTCGAACCATGGAATCAGCCATGTGGGATCTTGCCATCTTAACCACCACACCGTCTGCTGACCTTGTTAGGGTTTTCTGTGTAGATAGTTAAGTAATCTGCAAATAGTGGTGTTTTTTTTTTTTCTCTTTTTTAAGAATTATTACTTTTATTATTACCATTACTTTTTTTTTTTTTAGAGAGATCTTTGCTATAGGGCATGTGTGCTCACTGGAGAGGCAGAGAAACAGAAGGCAGGAAATCACCCTCCCAGGGGGAATAGCCATGCCGCAGTTCCTTCTCCGTGCTGTATTTCTCCTTTGTGTCTGGCGAATTTCACTTACCGTAGTGTTTTCCGGGTGTCCTGGTGGTGTGTCACACCTCCAGTACTGTTTATGGGTAATACGCCATTGTTGCAAATACCCCAGTCTGCATGGCCGTTTATCTGTTGGCTGAAACCTGGGTTTTCATGTTTTGGCTATTGCACATAATGTTGCATACCAATGTCTGAGTCTGTTTTTCAGTTTGTTTGGATATATACCAAAGACAAGAATTGCTGGGTCATATGGTGGATCTGTTCAGCTCTTTGAAGACCAATCAAAGCCACCGGGTCCAGGACTTGAACCCCAGTTGACTATGTGGGAGTCCAGTGACATAACTGTTTCGCCATCTGCTGGTACCCCATACTTGATTTTCTGAGGTCTAGTTTCTTTAGAGGGGAATGGGGGACGGTCATAGTGGATATAACGTGTTTGAAGCTTGCACAGGAAAGAATGAGGTCCTAAATCCATTGGAAATGAGCCCTTAAACCTTGCATTCAGAACTGGTCTCATTCAGAAAAGTTTTCCATTTAATTGGTGAAGATCTGGCGTACTGAAATAGCTACAGATTCTTAGTCATTATCTGCTTTGGCTGCACAAAATCAGCTATGATAAACATGGCTTCGATTTTGCTACATCAAAGGTAAATGCTACTTCAAGAGCAGTTTTTCTTTAGAATATGCACGAGCTGGGAGACCAGCAAATGGTGTAATGGTTACGTCACTGGACTCCCACGTAATTGACCGCAGTTCGAGTCCTGGATCCGGTGGCTTAACTTCATGCTGGGAGAGTGTACATGCGTTTTCAAAATTCCAAGAGAAGGAGGAGAAAGGATTGCAGTATGGCTATCTCCCCAGGGAGTGATTTCTTGCTTTCTCTCTTTCCAGCCAGTGTGTGTGCCCTATAGCAAAAATCTCTCTTTAAAAAAGAATAAGAGTATGTGTGACCTGTAAATTGCTTTATTCATGGAAAATTATGGAATTATTTACGAATCTATCCATGTTGATACTTGAAGGAGATGAATGAAAGGGAGAGTAAGAGATGGCGTCATAGTTTAGAGTAGAGCAGTTGAATGAATGGCGGAAGGAAACGCAGGGAAGAGAAGCAGATGTGAGGTGGGGGTACAGATGGTGTGTGCTGTGCCCACAGGTCCACTGGGGTAGTTGGGAATTACATTTAATTTGCTCTCTCTCCCTCTGAGATGCTTCTCCAGCAGCCTCACCTCTCAAAGCAAACAGGCACCACAGTGAGCTACATTTTTCCAGCCCAATATTCTCTGCAGATAGAAAGTAGTCCATTCCTTGGTTGGGGGAGGGGGAATATGGGGATGTAGGGAGATTTTGGTTCAGTTAAGTAAGAGAAATAAGTTCCAGTGTTCTATACCACGTGGTGGTACCTATAGTTAACAGTAACTTCTGTTTTTCTTTTTAATTGCCAGAGGGTATGTGTGGAGACAAAGACCCCCCCCCCATGGAACTTGTTTACACTGCAGTCCCTTCTCCATTTCTCCATCCTGTCCGGATTTGGACACACACACACCACCACATTCAGCCCAGTGGGAATCTGCTCCCTCAACCCTAGGCTGCAGCGTTGGCTGTATTTCAAAGTAACCAAAAGAAGATTTACAAAAGTAATGATAAAAAAGTTTGAAATAATGAATATGCTAATTATTTCAAATTGATCATTAGCACATTGTACTCTTGTTTTTTAAAAAAAATCACAGTGGGACCAGCAGAGGCTTAATGGTTGTCGCTGGACTCCCATGTAGCTGACAACAGTTCGAGTCCTGGACCCGGTAGCTTAAACTCATGCCGGTTGGAGGAGAAGGGATTGCAGAGTGGCCATCCTCCATGGGGGAGTGATTTCTCGTTTTTTGTCTTTCTGGCAAAAAGACCTCTCCAAAAACAAATCACGCAGTACTGCCATGAATATGTATAATTATGAGTTGTCAATAAAAAATAATAATTAGGATAATGAAAAAAAAAAAAAAAGCCCCTGGCTGTTGTAATCAAACAACGTGATCAGGCTACAGTGACAATCCTGAATGTCCCGCTTCTGTTTTACAACTTGGTCACGTGCCCCGCTATTAACCGGATTCTTTAGAATCCGCACGTGGACTCCTTCCTCCCGCTTTGGTGACCTTAACGCCCAGGCCTGGCCCAGCTCCCGCTTGCGAGACCAAATTCAAACGCAGTTTCCGGCTTTTGGCCACTCTGGACACTCGGGCTGGGACTGATGTTGGCCGGCCCGGTCCTCGGAGAGCCTTGGGAACTCCGTAAAGGCCCAGACTCTGCAAACCCTCCTGCCGGCACGCCGGGTCTACCGCCCACAGACCACGCCCACCCGGAGCCCCGCCCCGGGACGCAGAGCGCACGCCCTGACGTTTCCGTCGGGACCTTGAGTCCTCCAGTCGCCGCCTGCGCGCTGTCCTTCACCGACGCAGACCTTCGGGAAAGCGGTTCGTGTACTTGGAGCATTATTATTATGGTGGTATCCCTGCTTGGCCTTTTAGAGGTTATTTAGGAGGCTCCCCTGCGTTCCGCTCTCCGCCCTCCCATCCAGGCGCGGGCGGCGGCGGGGCCTCGAGCTTCCCGCGTCGCGCAGTGTCTGCCGACCCCTGAGCCCTTGAGGGAGTGCGTGCGGCGGCCGCGCAGTGTCGGTTTATTTGCTGGCCCTGTCGTTAAGAAGTCGGTAACTCGGTGCCGCTTGAGTTTATAACTTGCGGCATGAGCCTAGCCGCCCCTCCCCCACCTCGTTCCGCTTTTATGCAAACTTGATTGTTTAAGGAGGACGAAAGGGGTTTGCATTGTTTTCAGGTTTGTTAGGAGCAATGGATAGAAAAAACAATTTTTTTTTTTTAAGAAAATAGGAACTGCTTTCCAAAGGTGCAGTGTCACGTGGAATTATGGCTCAGGCTTTCTTGTATTTTATCCACCCAGCGCCCTCCCAATTTAGCAAGAGCTACGAGTTGGAGGCGCGCAAATTTCTAAAAGTTTTGGGAGATAATTTGCTTCTTGGGGAAGGGGTGAAAAGTTGCACCCTCTCCTCCCACAGGGGACACCAAAGTAGGCGGCTTAAGGACCCAGGAGTACAGTCTTCGCTGCTGTTTAGTTCTCATTTGGCTACAACTTGACCTGCACAGACAGGTTGGGCAGAGAATCTTGATCCTTTTACTGTGAGCCTGTGTTAATAGAATTGAAGTGTTTTCAGAAAGGATTGGTATTTATTCAGTATTTTCCTGTGTGCTAATAATAAGCACTTTTACATATGAGGATCTTCAGGAAGGTTTTGGAAAATGTGTGTGATGAAAAAATATGCATGGATTTTAAAATCTTTTGCACCAGAGTAAGCTCATACTTTAGTTCTATTTTTCTATGTATTTTTAACATAATTTTTCTATTTCTTGTTTCATCTATCTATCTATCTATCTATCTATCTATCTATCTATCTATATCTATATCTATCTATCTATATATATATATAATTAAATTCATTATTATTATTATTTTAATTTGACCAGAGAGAGGGGACCAGAACCATGGTCAGCCATGTGGGAGTCGACCCCTCAACCTCCATGCCACCTGCCAGGCCCTTCCATGTGTTTTTTCCAAGTTCTCCTTATCTCCATTGAATGCTCACTGCAGCACCAGGAAGTTGGAGCCAGTGTTGTCATGTGGCCGTGAGGACAACTGGCCATGAGGACAATAGGCTTAGGGCGGTTGGGTGGCCTCCTGTGACTTCTTACCAAGTAAGGGCTAGAGCCAAGACTGGGACCCACTTCTTTTCTTCCTGCCAGAGAGCTATGCCTTGAACCACCTCTGATCCACAGGTGCAGGCCTGGACCTGGTGGTCTCCTGTCTGGGCAGAGCGAGAAGAGAGCCATGGAGAAGGACACGGGCCCACTGTAAGTGCCCAACTTGTGGGACAGGGTAGCCAGGAGCTTTCTACCACCATAGTTCCTTTTCCCAGCCATTCCTGGGAGCGCCAGTGTGGGAGGCCAGGGACCTGGGCTTCCGTCCTGGCCCTGCTGGTCACCGGTTTTGTAATTGGTCATCCAACCGCTGCCGGCTCTGTTTTCGTTTGTCCAGTGATAGATTATAGTTGGGTTGGAGACTTCTAGTCCTAAACTATGATAATACTGTTTTTGTTTTGTTTTACTTTATTTTAGGTTTTTGCCATAGGGCACACATAACTGGAGAAAGACAGGGAAAGTGAGAGATCATCCCCCTGAGGGAATGACCACGCTGCAGTCCTTTTTCCACTCTCCTCCTGGGATTTTGGGTGCACACGCATGCACGTGGCGTGATATTCAATCCACCAGGTCCAGGACTCTTACCGCTGTTGGCCATCTGGGAGTCCAGCACCTTTACCTCCATGCACCTGCTGGCCCCGGTAAGGTTTGCTTTTAACACAGAGTTGGTACTGATTTCTCACGCTTGCCTTTTCAGAGTGCCTTTGCATTGGTTTGGCTTTGGCTACGCAGCACTGGTTGCTTCTGGTGGGATCATTGGCTATGCAAAAGCAGGTATGTTTGGTGGTTGCGTAACCTCTTCTAATTTATTTTCTATATTTTTCCACAAAGATTTACTTTACATATCAAAGCTTTTTGCTCAGACTCCATAGTTCTTGACAGTTAATAGATAAACAACTTTCAGAATTTCAGAAAACTGAATTTTGACATAACTTTCAAAATATTTGTTACAATTTTGTGTTTTTTTCCCCTCTGTCGTAACAGAGACAGTATGGTTTGAAATATTTTTTAAAAGAATTATTTATTGAATTTTATTGATTGATTTATTTCAATTTGCACAGAGAGAGAAAGAGGGATGGGGGAGTGAGAAAGCAAGCCACCAGGTCCTGGACTTGAACCATGGTCAGCCATGTGGGAGTGTCCAGCGCCCTAACCACTAAGCCACCTGCTGGCCCTAGTTTGAAATATTTTGAGAAAACAGTTATATAGCAACTGCTCAGACTGTTAAAAAGCAGCCCCCCAGCATACAGTTCACTCGTTAACCTCCCCAGCTCAACTCTGCCTCCCAAGTATTCTGTGGGTTACCAGCTGCTAGCAAAGACCGGGCTCTTTTTCTTCCTTCCTAGTCTTCCTCAAGGTAATCCTCTGGTTGTACCTAGCCTCTTAAAGTCTTCGGGTTTTCCCTGAAAAGTGGGTCCTCAGGGTCTCTGAAGAGCAGTCTTCAGTGAATCAGGTCCGTGGTAGGCCCCTTGGCGTGAGCGCAGGCTCTATCCTCTGCACCTGCCTTTGGGTTATCTGACTAGGCTGAACCAGGCTTCTTATCCGGACACTTATTTTTGCCTGTTTATCTGAAGATAGGCGGGGTGGTAGAAAATTGTTACTGTTCTAAAGATAGGCGGTTGCTGGAAAATTGTTACTGTTCTAAAGATAGGCCCCAGGGGATGGCAGAAAATTGTTACTGTTGTAAAGATAGTGGGGTGGTAGAAAATTGTTACTATCATCGACTGCCATATGTCAGCCTTGACCCTGAAGTGCCATCCGTGGGGTCTTCAAGTGCAAGGAAGTCTCTAGCCTGCGCTGACTTGTTTTGTGAAGTCTCTCCATTAAACTAGGTGGGGGCGAGAGTGAAAACTTGGTTCTGTCCCATCCTTGCCTGCATCCCCACCCCAGTGAACACCAGAATTCTTACTCTCCAAATTTTAAAGAATTATTTATTCCATTTATTTATTATTATTTTTTTCACAAGAGTGTTGCCAGAGAGAGAGAGAGGAAGAAAGCAAGCTGCCAGGTCCAGGACTTGAACAATAGTCGTCCATGTAGGAATTCCAGTGCCTTAAACCACCATACTACCTACTGGCCCCTTCTTTTATAATTTCCATGATTTATCTGCATACAATTTCACCCTTTGATGAGCTGAGCAGGCATTGATAGGAAAAAGGCCTAACTACAGTTCCCTCTGAAGAGAGATCTTAAATAGATGTGCTCGTCATCTGTCCATAGAGGGAAGAGTCCTGTCTGCCAGAGGATAGAGAAGTGGGATGCAAACACTTATTTCTGTTAGTTTTTTTTCCTTTCTCCATATAAGGTGCATGCGTTCACCAGAGAGACAGAAAGTGAGAAATCACCCCTAGGGGGGATGGCCACCCCACAGTCTGTTCTCCAGTCTCCTCTTGGGATCTTGGACACACACACACACACACACACACACACAGTGTGAGTTTTAAGCTACCAAGTCCGGGACTCAAACTGCAGTGGACTACATGGGAGTCCAGTGACATAACCATTTTGCCATCATGCCATCTGCTGGTCCTGGGAACACTGACTCCTTGAAAAACAGCACACACCCCAGAACACTTTCCTGCTTGAGAACGTCTTGGTTATAAACTGTCTTGAGAATTCCCTTTGCAGCTTTCCTCTATAGGGGCGGTGCGTCTGGGGGAGTCTGTTAATGGAGCAGGAACGTAATGGTGTGTGCATTTGCTTCTCCCAGGTAGTGTGCCGTCCCTGGCTGCTGGGCTCCTCTTCGGGGGGCTGGCAGGCCTGGGAGCCTACCAGCTGTCTCAGGACCCGAGGAACGTCTGGGTTTTCCTAGGTACGTCCGTGTCAGTGTGTGTACGGTTACATATCCAGAGTGGGCTCCACAGCAAGGCTTGATCTGGTGGGACGTGACAGCTTCTTTGCATTCTGTGCTTCACTGCTTCTGCCAAGGCTGGGGAAGTTTTAAAATGGGGTAGAACGGAGGGGTAGGATTGTGTAGGCTCCTTTTTATCTTTCAAGTATGGAATAGGAAATGTGAAATTGGTAGTGTGCTTGTACCAGGCCCGTTAGACCCGCCAGAGGTGCTTGAGCATTTCCTAAATGTCATACACTTGTTTTCGATTTGCATCAATATTCCACTTTTCCCTTCGAAGTCACTTACCCTCTTTAGCAGTCACCTGGACACATATGACACAGGCCTGTTCAAGGAGCTTTCTCCTTACACGGGCCAGGAAGGCAGGGCCGAGAGTGCAGCTTTGCAGGTGTCCTGTGAGCTGCAGGCCTGGGGACGACCAGGGGCGGGGAGAGAGCAGCTTATCAGGGTGGCTTTGGGCACGTTTTCACTGGGCTCCACCCATGTGTCTCATACCTCGGAGTGTGAGTATCTCCCTGTCTCCACACCCCTGTGTGAGGACAGACGCAGAACTTGCCGTGACCCGTGTGGAGGGAGAAGAGCCGTGCTAGCAGAGTGGTCTGTGCGGTCGGCCATGGGCTGGGGACAGAGCTGACTGGGATGTGCTGGGGAAGGAGGAAGCAGCCACCCACAGCCGACCCGACAGCTGCCTCCCTCAGGCTCCAGAAGGACTTTCAGACACCCTTTTCCACTCCTCCCCTCTCAGCAAGTGACCTCACGCCTGCCTGTGGGTGGGAGGAACAGCAGCCTTCAGCAGGGGCCCCCTTCCAGCAGGCCACTTCCAGGCGTCCCTGGGCCTGCCTCTGTCCTCCATCGGGGCTTTCTCCCCCACCTCCTCCACAGCTTTGCTCCGCCAGTGATTCTGTTTCTCGGGCGTATTCCCCCTTTAAGGTGCACCTCTCCCGTCGATGTTCCGAAGCGCTCACCTCTCACCCATGTAAAAAACAGAAGGACTTCAGGACCTCGTGTGACCCCACTTCCTGCTTCAGTTGCTTGCCTTTTCCTTCCCCTTCAGAGCCGTTGTTTTTAAGAAAAAATTTTTTTTCAAAGAAATATTTTATTGTTATTTTTAAAATTTGACCAGAGAGAGAGAGAAAAGGAAGGAAGCTGCCAGGTCCTTGACTCAAACCATGATCGGCCATGTGGGAGTCCAGTGCCTTAACCACCACGCCACCTGCCAGCCCCCAGAAAAATGATTTGTAACTGTTTTTGGTCAGAGGGCATGTGTAGTCGCTGGAGAGTGTGCAAGTGAGGAAGAGAGACAGAAAACGCTCCCAGAGGGGGTGCAGTCGCACCGGGATCCTTTCTCCTCCATTGTTCCTTCCTGTCAGGGTTTTGGGCACACACACGTGCTTGGTGCAGTTCGCAGGCTGCTGGGGCCAGGATTCGAACTCTTGTCAGCCATGGGAAATCTATATTTATTTATATTTTTTAAAGAATTATTTAATTTATTCATTCATTTAATTTGACCAGAGAGAGAGACACGCACAGCGAGAGAGAAAGTGAAAGTGAGAAAGCAAGCTATAAGGTCCAGGACTCAAAGCATGAGTCAGCCATGTGGGAGTCCAGCACCTTAACCACCATGCCACCTGCTGGTCCCCAGCTACAGGAGATCTTGTTCCCTTAACTACAGAGCTACAGGACCGGTCCTTTTACGTATAAGCAATCGTATGGATTTCCTTCTCTCACATGTAGCTGACCCACTCTAGCCTCCATTTCTGTCCTCTTTGCCCATGGATACCTGAGGCTGCAGGGGACCTGTATTTCTGTATAAAACCCAACATGCATGTGGATCCAACACCGTAGCTCCGATGCCCCCTGCTGGCCTCATTTGTGTGATTCTTAAGTCTGTCTCATCAGACTCGACACTGTAAAAAAGGCAGAGACAGTTTTTGGGTTTGCTCATGTTCTTTATCACCTGGTGCAGTGCGTGGGACCGTAGGTGTCCTGGACGGTCCCCACTGGGAAGAGCTCACAAGGTGGAGGAAGCACTGCACGGCACTGGGAGGCTGGGAAGGGCCTCGTTTGGCCAGTGTTTGCCCTTAGACCTGTAGGGTGTGGGCTGCCTTGCAGCTTCCCCACACCTGGGAAAGGAGACACAATTATGGGATGGGGACGAGGCTCGAAAGAGAGGCGGGCATTTCTGTTTTTCTCCTGCGTGTGAGATGCAATGATATTGACCCTGTGTCTTTCTCATCAGCTGCATCTGGGACCTTGGCTGGCGTGATGGGAATGAGATTCTACCACTCTGGAAAATTCATGCCTGCCGGTTTAATTGCGGGTGCCAGGTACTTTCCATTCTGTTCTTACCAACCTAGTTTATCGCCGAAGACACTTATCCATTAAAAAACGTACTTATTTCAGTAAACCCCATGCTAGGCCCCAGTTGAAATGACATCATCTATGCACAAACAGGAAGGTCTGCGGAGGGGCAGCCGTGTTCGTGTGGAAGCGCTTTCACCGTGGAGATGGTTCACTTGTACCTCTGTGTTCTGGGCCATCCTGGCTCCCTCCAGGGCAGACGCTTCATTGCAAAGCTGCTCTTACTATAGCTCTCTGACTTTCAGCTGGCTCTGTATTTCAGTTGTGTAACTGTCCTGTTACCGGAATTTTTGCGAGAAGGGATTTTTTTAAATTAACCTGAGGGCACATGCCCTTACCCGAGAGAGAGAGAGAGAGAAGCCATCTCTGGACTATGGCTATCCTGCTAATCCCTTTCCTCCATGCTTTTCACCTCGTCAGGGTTTGGACATGCACACACACCTCCAGCATACTTTTCAAGCCTTAGGGCCGGCCCAGGATTCAAACCATGGCTGACCACGTGGGATGTGGGTCCCTACACACAGGGCCTAACAACTATGCTCTGGGGCCAGGCCCAGAGGGAATTTTGTTTGAATCCTGTTCTCTAATTTTTTATTACAAAAGCTTAATCAAAAAAAATTTTTTTGTAGAAGTTTTTGTCTTAGGGTGCGTGTGCTCACCAGAAAGAGACAGAGATAGTGAGAGGGAAAGTGAGAAATCAATCCGCGGGGGAATGGCCACACCACAGTTCCTTCTCCTTCATTCTCCTGGGATCTTGGGCATGCATGCACATGGGCCTGGTGTGAGTTTCAAGCCACTGGGTCCGGGATTTGAACCACAGTTAGCCATGTGGGAATCTAGTGACTTAACCGCTATGCCACATGCGAGCCTTTCACATTTTTTTTTTAACTTAGTCCTTAACGCAAGAGAACTGTAAAAAACCTGTTTGGGAGAAAGGTCGTCTACCATCTCTGAACACAGGGTACTGCCGTCAAGCGCACTCTTTACACTGTGAGCACCAGCTCAGAGTAGGCCAGGTGAAGGCAGGAGGCCAGGAGGCTGGTGTCCTGCCACTCGTTGCCTGGAGACCACAGGGAGATTTGATCTTTCTCACCTTCAGTTTCTTCATCTCTTCAGGTTATTGGCAGTTGAATTAGGAACTCCAGCTCAAGTGTGCTATTTTTTAAAAAAAATTATTTTAATTAACTTTTTTATTATTATTATTTAATTTGACCAGAGAGACAAAAAGAGAGGGAAAGCAAGAAAGCAAGCCACCAGTCTAGGACTCAAACCATGGTGGGTCATGTGGGAGTCCAGTGCCTCTAACCATCAGGCCACCTTCCTGCCCCTTTTACGTGCTATTTTAAGGCTTCTGTACAAGACTGTCTGCTAGCATGCCTTTTCTTTTTTAAAGAATTATTTTATTTATTTACTTTTTTTTTTTTAATTCGACCAGAGAAGGGTAGAGTGAGAGAGAGAGAGAAAGAGAGGGAAAGTGAGAAAGCAAGTCACCAGCTTCGCGACCTGAACCACAGTTGGCCACGTGGGTGTCCAGCACCCTTAACCACTACACCACCTGCCGGCCCCAGCCTGCTGCTGCTTTGGTTCCTGTGGGGATAAAGGTCACTTGTTCTGTCCTCTCCCTGACCTGTTTTGTTTTCCTTTTGAACAGTTTGCTGATGGTCGCCAAAGTTGGGATTAGTATGTTACGACCCCATCAGTAATGGTCACATCCCCACGTGGGCTCACGAAGAAGGAGACATCTCCAGACTTCCATTGTTTTCAAGGTATTCAGAGAAATAAGGGCAAGCGTTTTTACATTTTCTGACATTTTACTTAAAAACAATAACTGCAACTCGGTGGGGAAAAATCGATCGTGATCATGACAGCTCAAGAGAGATGACAAGGATGTAACCCAGGAGCCGCACGGGGTGACATCGCACGGGGCCCGCAGCCCCATTCCCTGCTGAGAGGACGATGGAAGTAAATCTCTGGGTGGGGTTCCGGACATCGGTTCTTTCACTTGTCTTAGAGCACAGGCATATCCTGGAATTATGCTAAATGTTCATGGAAATAAAGTTGACTATGAACAGTGTTTACTGTGAGGTCTTCATTGTTCAGCTTCGTAGAACTTAGAGTGAGGTGTGGCTAGCAGTGAAGATGCAGAAACTGTGTTTTGTTAATACCGTGTTTAGGAATGACCCATTTTTGATAAGGACTGAGGAAAGTTATTTGATTATACTTTGTATTGAAGCATTTTTTGAAAATGATCTGCGAGGATTTCTAGGATTAGGACTGTGGCAGAAAAGAAGAAAGTGAAAGTTTGGCCAACCTGTTCATCTGTCAATGCAAAGCTAACAGACCCGTCTAGAGCTTGAATTACCTATTTCATCTTGATAGCAGATTGACTACATTTACTGGACACTAGTTTATTTTCACTTTATTTTCTTCAGAATTGAGCATTCACTCAGTTGGCGCTCCCGTGCCCCCTGCTTCACGTTAAGGAAAGGACATTGGCCACGGATCTCCACCCTGACCTGTGTGGGCCGAGTTTAGAGTCTTAACTGCAGCAGTTTATGGATTCTCTCAGGCTCCTTGGAAGTGGTCCTGTTTCCTCATCCTTTGTTCTTTGACACAGATTCACAGTTCACCATCCTTGTCACCCCCCAGAATGGTTACAGATTGACAGGGCCATTTTTTTGTTTTTCTTTGGAGAGGTTTTTGCTATAGGGCGCATGAGCTCACCAGAAAGACAGAGACAGAGAGAGAGAGACAGAAAATGAGAAATCACCCCCCAGGGGGGATGGCCACACCACAATCCCTTCTCCTCCAGTCTCCTTGGGCTGTTGGGCATGCACGCACATGCACCCGGCGTGAGTTTAAGCCACTGGGTCTGGAACTTGAAACGTGGTCAGCTACATGGGAGTCCAGTGACATAGCTATTGCGCTAACTGCTGGTCCCGACGGCCATTTTTAAACTACTGTGCTCAAAACTATCTGAGTGGAGTATGACTGTATTCTGGGCTGTGCATTTCTTTTTCTCTTTCTTTTAAATTGCCACAGGGAATGTGTGCTTCCCACAGGGAGGGTGAAAGAGGAGGCACGCCCAAACAGGGCGTAATCATGCCAAAATCCCTTCTCAGCTTCTCCATCCTGTTGGGATTTTGGGCACACAGACCCAATGTATTTTGCTTTGTCTTTTAAGCTGCCGGGACTGGGATTTGAACTGAGGTCAGCCACTTGTGTCCTGGCTTCTGTTAGCCACTAGGCTGTGGGCCAGCCCTGAACTCTGCATTTCTAACCAGGATCAAAGTAAGTTTTGGACAATCTCATCCCATTTTGGTCTACTGAGACCTCAGGCTGTTTGCCACTTGTAGCTATTAATAGTAAGTCCTATAGTGAAAACATTGGTGCTCAGTGTCACGCACTGACCAATACCTCGATTAGATCAGAAGTTACTCCATGGTTCCTGGCGTAGTGAGTAGTTTCCTCTCATCATAAAGTTGTGCCAGATTTACGGTTCAAATAATGAAGACACATCCTTTTACAAACAGTTCTATGATGTGTGTACTGGCTTCATACCCTGATCTGTCAGATGACTAGTATTTTTTTAAATTTTATTTCATTCATTGTCTTGTTTTGTATTGTTTTGTTTGAGGTTGACCAGAGAGAAGGAAAGTGAGAAAGCAAGCTGCCAGGTTTGGGACTCGAACTGTGGTCAGTCCTGTGGGAGTCCAGCCGCCTTTAACCACCAGGCCACCTGCCGGCCCCCGTCAGATTATTTTGATCTCAGTTGTTGGTCATATACAGTCTAAAGGAAAGAGGCAAAGGAAATCAAATAGAACATTATCTTCTTGATATTTAAAAAAATGGATTTTTATGGAAATATGTTTGGGGAAAAAATAACTGGTCATAGTTTAGCGTTAGGATGGTTAGAACGCCGGCGGGTGGCCCCTGTGTGGGAAGCCGTGAAATGCGTGTTGTCTGTCTTAGAGAGCTGGCCTTTGTCTCTGTCCTTGTCTCTCTGAACACTGCCCCGTGTAAGGGCAACAGCAGATGGCATAGTGGTCATGTTGCTGGACTCCCACCTGGTGACCATGGTTTGAGTCCCTGAACCTTGAAACTCATACTTGGTGTATGTGCGTGCATACCCAAGATCCCAGGAGGAGAATGGGGAAGGGATTGCAGTGTTACCATCCCCCCTGGAGGGTGATTTCTCACTTTCCCTCTCATTGTTTCTGTCTCTCTCTGGTGAGCACATGTGGCCTAAAGCAAAAACCTCTAAAAAGAATAATCCTCGTCAACATTTTTGTCTTCTACCTCCAAACCCAGCCACTTGACAGGAAAGGGCACTTGTAAGGATGCAGGCATCAGAAGACACCAGCCATCCGAAGCTGGCCTCTTCCCAAGCTTCCACAAATTTTGAATTAGAATATTGACTCTGTTTTTTCATGTCCTGGAGTATTTCCAGTGGGCACCCCCATTAGCTACCTTCAGTCCTAGGACAGAGCTCTAACATCGGACCCTGAATGTCAAGATTTCCTGAAGGTGGGGATTAGCTGGGGGTGCAGAGATTGCTGTGACTGGTCCCCAGTGAAGAGCTACGAGGTTTTTCAGACTGTGGTAGGTCCTCACAGCCTGGCGGTGCTCATATACCCTTCTTCCTTGCTCCGGCTTCCCTGCAAAATCTCCCAAGTATCTACTGTCCTGAGGATTGTGTTGGGTCCTGGAAGTACAAAGAATAACAAAGTCGGGGCTGGCAGGTGGCGTGATGGTTAAGGGCGCTGGACTCACACATGGCTGACCTCGCTTCGGGTCCCGGATCTGGCGGCTTGCTTTCTGTTTTCCTCTCTCTCTCTCTCACTGTGTTCCTCTCTGGTCAAATTAAATTACATTAAATAATTCTTTAAAAAAAAATAGTCATGAGTCTAGTGGAAGGAGCGACATCTAAAATGAAGGCAGTGACAGAAGTACGTGCATAATCGGCCCGTTTTCTGCAGGGTTTGTAGAAGAGCGAAGTGTACGCTATGGTTGCTCTGCTTCGGTTTATGTTGGTGAGTGCCAAAAACGGATACATTTCCATGCTAATAATGCATAGAAAACTTGTCTTGTAAGGAAGACATGGCTGAGAGACCGAGGATCTAGGGTGGAAATTTAATTGCAGACTCTTCAGTGTGCTCGATCACAAGCTTATTTTGTCTCGGTTTGAAGTAATCCTGCAAGTGAGTATTTTTACCATTTTGTGGCGAGAAAAGACTTTATAATGCAGAACAGCAGATCTGACTATGCAGAGAGGCAGACGTGGGGGGAGTGACTTCTCACTCTCTCTCCCTCTATCCTGGCAAGTGCACATGCCCTACGACAAAAACCCAGAAAGAATTACCTTGAGGTGAATCACACATCTATTGGGTCGTTGGAAAAGTCATGACATTTTTCTGTGCAAAAATGCATCAAGTGTAAAATGCAAAACTGACTCCTAGAAGACACCGTATGAGAAAGTCTTGGGTGACCTTGGGTATGGTGGTGAGTCCTGAAGTACATCGGAAGCACTGTCCATGAAAGAACATTGAGTTGGATTTTTTTAAACTTCTGAGGCCAGCAGATGGTGCGGTAGTTAAGGCACTGGATTCCCACATTACAGATCGTGGTTTGAGTCCCCGGAGGCTTAAAAATCATGCGGGGCAGGACCAGCAGATGGTGAAAAGGTTATGTTGCTGGACTCTCACATAGTCGGTTCAAGTCCTGGAACTGGCAGCTTCAAACTCATGCTGGGCGTGTGTGTGTGTGTGTGTGTGTGTGTGTGTGTGCCCCAAATTCCTAGAGAATGGAGAAGGGATTGCGGTGTCCCCACTGCCCTTGGCGGGGGGAGTGATTTCTCGCTTTCTGTGTCTCTCCTGTGAGTGCATACACCCTATAGCAAAAATTTCTCTTTCAAAATAATGTGCATGTGTGACCAAAATCCCAAAGGGAGAATGGAGAAGAGATTTCCCAGTGGCCATCCCTCCTGGGGGGTGATTTCTCACTTTCTGTCTCACTCTGGTGAGTGTATGCATCCTACAACAAAAATGTAAAAAAAAAAAAGAGAAAAGTGGGGACCAGCAGTTAGCGTAATGGCTATGTCGCTGAACTCCCATGTAGTTGACTGTGGTTCGAGTCCCGGACCCGGTGGCTTAAACTCATGCCGGGCACGTGTGTGTGTGCATGCCCAAGATCCCGAGAGGAGAATGGAGGAGAAGGGATTGCGGTGTGGCCATCTCCCCTGGGGGGTGATTTCTCTCTTTCTGTCTCTTTCTCTCTCTCTTTTTGGCGAGCGCACACTCCCTATAGCAAAACCCTCTCCAAAAAAAAAAATAGTATAATAATAATAATGAGCCAGCCTTAACGAACGTACCACGCTGATGAAGATGTTAGTAATAATCATCTTTCCCTTCCCAAAGATGGGAATTCCGGGGAACCAGCAGTTAGCGTAATGGCTATGTCGCTGGACTCCCATGTAGTCGACCGCAGTTCGTGTCCTGGACCCGGTGGCTTAGAACTCACGCCGGGCGCGTGTGCGTGCGTGCCCAAGATCCCGAGAGGAGAATGGAGGAGAAGGGATTGCAGCGTGACCATCTCCCCTGGGGGGTGATTTCTCGCTTTATGTCTCTATGTCTCTCTCTGTCTGGCGAGCGCATGCGCCCTACAGTGAAAATCTCTCCAAAGATGGGAATTCCGCATTTGCTGGTGGATAGTTCTGAAAACCTAAAACTACGAAAAACACAAGTCTACCAGTTAAAACAAAAAGAATAAGACACGGGTCTCAGGGTACAAAGTTTAAAAACATAAAGAAAACGCACCAGTTAGCCATATTTACTTTAATATCTATTCAGAATTTAAAAGTTTCCCAGCAACACAAAATAAGTTTTTAGCTTCGTGACATTAATTAAAACTGTACGAATACACAGAACCATTACCCCAGGACAAATCAGTCTTTAGATTGTAACATGTTTCAATAACCTGAAATCTGAACGGCTGAATCGCCTATACAAAAATACCAGGTTACTATTAATTATAATGTGTCTTTGGATAATGCCCACGAGGTGATACCAGTTACTTATCAGCATTTGTTACCAAGTCATAAAATACGTAAAAACATCGACAGCTGGTAACGTTATTCTTTAAAAAGAATATACAGTCTATAAAGTGGCAGGTTTAAATAGAACAGCCCTAAATTCAAAATGTCTACTTTAAATGCCGATTTCGGAATAAAACTAAGGAAAACATAAGTACCTTGTTAAACTACCGCTAAAGCAGTCGACGTCACGTTTGCTCCGCAGAGCAAATGTGAAGGTCAGAGGTGAGTCAGTGACCTCTGACTCAGAGCAGCAGAGTTCGCTTTGGGGACCGGCTGGTACACTTCATGTTTGTGTCTGCCAGGAACACAGGAACAAGGTATTTTGAAAGTCCGACGAACAAACATCACTTTCAAGAACTGTTTGAATGACGTGAAGACAAGAGAACGCTGCCTTGTTAATAGGGACGTCCTCCACCCCTGGGTTTGATAGTCACCATGAATTCATAGCAGCTGTGTTGGTCAAGACCAAACAATACACTCCTCCACGAAAACGAGGTGCCATCTTAGGTGGTCGGGAAGTCCTGACGTATCTTTCTGTATTTAGATGCAAAAATACGTCATGACTTGCCCAACAACCCGATAATGTTGATATTCCGTGTTAAATATAAACCTGCTCCTAAGAAAGACATCCTGACCAACATTGGAATGACCACTGCTTCCACAGTTGCAAACCAGAAGAAACGAATGAGAGGTGCGGTCCTTCTGCCATGGCCCAGGGGGAGGGCAGCGCCTGAGCCAAACCCGGCAGCCCGCGAGGTCTAACTGCTGTGAAAACACAAAACGCAGAGTTTTCAGGCCAATCACTGCGGAGTGATGAAATGTCCAATAGTTTAGGCAAATATGCAATAAATGAGAAGGAAAAGACTCTAAACACATACTTTCTGGAGGCATTGTTTTTTTTTTTTTTTTTAAAGCTTTCTATATTTACGATCTAATTATTTGTAGATGAAATACTTGATACTTTGGCGAATAGTTTATTCAATACTTTGTAAAGTCCTGCCCACGTTATCGGCACTGTGGGCAGTGATGCTAAGAAGATGCATTTCGTCTCTAGGAAGGAAAGAAAATAGATCATTTTTGCTCTTCGTAGTACGCACGACTGCGTATTTCTTCCAGAACTCAGTAGAAATAGAATCTGTAGACATTTCCCAGGGCCAGGGGCCTTGCACACACTCCATGGGGTGATGCTGTGGGGCTCCTACCGGTGGCCTCCGTACTTGGCTACCCAATCTGTCCTCCCGTGCACAGACGAAATTGGCTGTGCCCGGTTCACGATATTGAGATTTTTTGCTGCAGGATTGAAAGTGGGTCCTGAAAACTGCCCCCGACCAGGTTTTGTGTTCCAGGTATATTCTGAAAGAAAGCAGAATCAGAAATTAGAATGTTATCCATTTGCTTATCGGATTTGTGGTTTTATAATTATTTAACTTTATTTATTTTTAATTTGACCAGAAAGGGACCGAGAGAGAGCGAGAGAGCGAGCGAGAGAGAGAGACTTAGAAAGCAAGCTGCCAGGTCCAGGACTCCAACCACAGTTGGCTATGTGGGAGTTCAGCGCCGTTAAACACCACACCACCTGCCTACACCTTGATTATCAAACTTAAAATAAAGCAATTCATCCTCATATTTTATGGGAACATTTTGAATTTATTTTTTAGATGGTTAACTCAGTAGTTTGTTTTTAATTTCGCCAGAGGGTGTGTAAGCTTACCAGAGAAAGAGAGAGAGGAGAAATTGAGAAAGCACCGTGTGCCATGGGGGAGGGCCCCAATGCGACCCCTTCCCCTCCATCTCTCCTTTTGAGAGTTCGGGCAGGCACACACCTGCAGTGTGTTTCTCATGCTAGGACTCGAGCCAAGCAATCAGCCATAGGGGATCTAGCTGCCTTCACCACCATGTCACTGGCTGGTCCCAGTGATCTCAGGTTTAAAAGTTGTTTGTTTTCATTGTCAGAGGGAGTATGTGCTTGCCAGGGAGAGGGAGAGAGAAAGCGCCCCCCAGTGGGCCATGATCACTGCAATCCCTTCCCCTCCATCTCACCGATCCTCTACCCAGCATGTCTTTCAAGCCACCGGGGACAGGACTTGAACTGTAGTCAGCCTAGTGGAACCCAGTGCCTGCTGCATAGCGCTTGACCCCTGTGCCACAGGGCTGGCCCAGGTTTAAGTGCTGAAACTCAAAATTCAAATATAGTACCATATGGACACCGATTAGCACGGTTCAGTAGCTTAAGAGATGATATTCCTGGCTGGTGGTCCTGGCAAGGCTGATGTGGCCAGTACGCCACATTTAGATGCAAATGCAGCATCAAGTCAGGTGACCAAGGGCAAGACTTGGCTCAGGCTGGCGACGCCCACAGCCCTAATGACTGTGGTATCACACCGTGAGTACAGCAGAATGGTACACAGTCTTGCTATGGAACGTGCATTCAGAACTGGGAGTCTTACATGACTCTGGCTTCATGAAGCTGCACATGGGGGGGGTCCCATGACAGATTTCTTTTTAAAAGTGCAAGTGTGGGGGCCAGCAGGTGGAGTGGTGATTAAGGAACTGGACTCCCACAAGGTGACCACGGTTCAAGTCCTGAACCTGGTGGCTTGCTTTCTCTCTCTCTGTGTCTCTCCCTGGTGAGGGTGCATGCCCTATAACAAATTAAAAAATAATAATAAATAAATAATTTTTTTAAAAATGAAAGTGTTTTTTAGAGTCTGGAAACTTCACTTTTTTTGGAGAGGTTTTTGCTTTAGGGCGCGTGCACTCGCCAGAAAGAGACAGACAGAAAGCGAGACATCACCCTCCAAGGGGGATGGCCACGCCGCAATCCCTTCTCCTCCATTCTCCTCTTGGGGTCTTGGGCATGCATGCACACACGCCCGGCACGAGTTTAAGCCACCGGGTCTGGGACTCAAACTGCGGTCGACTACATGGGATTTCAGCGACATAGCCATTACGCTAACTGCTGGTCCCAAGGTTTTTATTATTTTGTTTTGTTTTGTTTTTGAGAGGTTTCTGGAAACTTCATTTTTTTTTCATTGGAAAAATGCTAGGTAACAACATAAGTTCCTTAAATAGCAGGTCCCTTCCTGGGACCCCAAACCTTTAATCACAAGGTTTGCTTTATTCAGACATTAAGCAACTTAAAATTTTGTGAAAATCAAAAAATTTGTTAGGCATTTGTTCTCTGAACACTTTATAAGCTAAAATTATTTAAACATCTCAAATGACAAACTAGTAAATCATCAAAAGGTAATTTTATTAATTTTTTAATTGTCAGAGGGCATATGAGCTTGCCAGAGACAGAAAGGTGAAGACGTTTAAGAAAGCAACCCCCAGTAGGAGTGTGGTCATGCCACAGTCCCTCTCCTCCATTTTTCCATTCTGTTGAGATGTGCGGTATGTACAAAAAGCCCAGCATGTTTGTCAAGGTGCTGGGGCTAAGATTCGAGCTGCAGTTGGCCCTGCGCGACCTGGTCCCCTAACCACGAGGCTACGAGGCTAGCCCAAAAGAGAATTGTTTTTTAAGGTTTTGCCATAGCTCACTGGGGAAAGACAGAAAGAGACAGAGGGAAAGTGAGAAATCACCCCCAGGGGGAATGGCCACACCGCAATCCCTCCTCCTTCATTCTCCTCTCAGGACTTTGGGCACACATGCACCAGCGTGATTTTCAAGGTATCGGGTCCAGGACTTAAACTGTGGTCTGCCACATGGGACTCCAGTGCAGTAACCACCATGCCACCTGCTGGCCCTGCCCCACGGAGAATTTTAACGTCTTCAGTCTCTCCCTCACCCCTTGTTTCAAAGCAGCGTCTAGGTATGACAGGAATTCCACCTGGGGAGAGCTGCTCGATACCGCCCTTGGGAGTTAAGCACATTCACACTGTGCAGTAGCTGCCTGCCACTCGTGGGTCAGACCCTCAGTGTCAGTTTGGAAATGAGTCTGGCCATTCTCTGGGTTTTCTTCCACATTCCCCATAAAACTGGGAGTGCAGGAGAAAATCACGTGTGCACATGGCCCCGAAACGCTGCTAACTCAGCGTACAGTAAATGAGGGGTTAAATGCAGAACTAAGCGCCCTGGGTGAGACAGGCACCCCGAACCCTGAATGCTGTGCAGTTGGGGTGGGGCTGGAGGCCAGAAGTTCTCCCGCAGTGTCTGACAGGTCGTTTCAGACCACTGTTACTGGGCTGAAAGTTCTAAGAGCTGCCAAAAAGCTACGCAATGGGGCCAGCTGGTGGCGTAGTGGCTAAGGCCGCTGGATCCCACATGACTGACTCTGGTTCAATCCCAGACCTGGTGGCTTGAGAGACAAGCTAGGAACATGTGCATGTGTGCCCAAAAGTCCCAAGAAGAGAATGCAGGGCGGGATTGAGGCCTGGCCCTCCTCCTGGGGGAGGGGGTGCCTTCTAACTTTTCTCCTCTTCCTCTCTCTGTCTCTTCCTGGCCAGTGCACACACTCTATAGCAACAATTTTAAGAAGCCACCTAACAATGGCAGGGAGTGTATCTCGAAGGACCAGTCAAGGCATCGTGTTTGCCAGGAACGATGCTTTAAGTCATGTCTCCGGAACACAGTGGGAGCCCCGTATCCATGCGTGGCTTCTTACAGTCTCAGTTACCCACTGTCCGCTGTGGTCCAAAAACATTACATGGACAATCCCAGAAACAAACAACTCAGGTTTTAAATAACGTTTAGTATAATTGTAGTTAAACTGCTAATCTCTCCAGGCCTGCTTTGTAAGAGGCTTTATCACGAGTACGTACGTACGCATGCACAGGGAAAACCAGAGTACACAGGGTGTGGCACCGTGCAGTTTCAGCTACCCACCGGGGCCTCGGCATACGCTGCCTGCAGATACGGGGGCTGTAGTATCAGCATGCCTCTGTCTGCTGAATAAGCAACTCCCACGTGAGGACGTGGCTCAGGGCAGTACCGCGGGTGGGAGAGCATGTGTGGGGACAGGAGTGGGGAGAGGGGATGAGACAGGCAGTAAGCCAGTCTCATTCGGGAAACAGGAAACACAGTTCAACTCTGGTGTGTGAGGCTCTTGAGGGGAAGAAGTCAGGGGTCTGGGGAATAATCAAAAGGAAATACACACACACACACACACACACATTTGCCAGAGGATACATGTGCTTGCCAGAGAGAAAAAGAGAAAGCACCCTTCCCAATGGGGTGTGGTACCCTTTTCCTCCATTTCACCATCTTGTTAGGATTTGGGGCACGTGCGCGTGCACGCGCGCACACACACACACACACACACACACACACACGCGCGCTCAAGTTTTTCAGGCTGCCAGGCCCAGGATTCAAACTGCAGTTGGCCATATGGGAGTGCCTCCCTTAACCTATAGGCCGTGGAGTCAGCCCAGGCCAACATTTTAGAAACTTCCTTGAAGAGAAAATCATTTTGCCGAGAAGGTGGTGGTGCTGAGCTTTCGGGCTCCTTTCCTGGACACAGCAGGGCTTCAGAGCTCGAGCTCCCTGGTGGAGACCCCGTGGCAGGCCCATAACCACCTCACCAGACCACCCCGCAAGAGCAGGGCATTCAGCCTCTAATGCTTGTCCTATCGTGGGCATTGAACTTCTCATAGAAAATCTGTGCTAACGGAAAGGAAAGGAGTTCGCCTCTCGTTTCGGATGTAATCAATGCCACTGTGCTGTCACTGTAAGCAAGATATAAAGCTTCCATAAGGTGGAGATCATAATAGGACCTTCTGTAATAGCCACTGGGGGGACTGGATGAGTTAGGGTTCGTCCAGAGGTGAGAATGGGCCCTGTGCTTCTACAGAGCGGCCGAGTGTGACAGAAGTCACTCCTTGAAGTCCTGGTTATTTTAAAGGCAGGAGGTGAGGGACATTTGGGAGGAGATGTTAGGGAGGGAAGAGGAAGAAACCAATTGGACTTTTCTTCTCAAAGCTTGAGGGCAGGGAAGAAAGCAGAGGAGGAGGCTCTGAGAGGAGGGGAGATAGTTGAGTAAATACGGTAATGACCTGGTTTTATTTTCCTGTGGGAAACTGTCACCCAAGTGGAAGGTCTGGAAGACACATCTCTCACAAAACAGTGTTTTCCTAAGGATCTGCATTGGCCACTTGAGAGTGATAATATTTACTTCATTTTTTTACCCTTCCTCCTATCACCGTCTGTAGGAAAATTTGATAAGCAGAGTAAATGAGCAGATGAAAACGTATGAGGAAACATTTATTTAAAAATGAAAATAGGCATATGCATGCTAATGTGACAGAATCGTTATATATAATTAGGCCTTCAATGTCCTAAAAAATATTCCTAAAGAGACCTAACTCAATTTCTAAGAGCAGGCACCCAGATAACAAAATAATTTGAAACATGATATTCTGCTGTAAAAGCTATTATAAATTGAAGCCATGGTGAACACGTCTTTTTAAGGCTAGCTTAACATACCTGAGTCTTCAAAAAAAAAATCATTGCTGTATGAAATGTTTACTTATCTCTATATATTTTGTTTCAGCAAGGGAGAGTATGAACTAATCCTTTTCATAGAGAAGGTAATTAAGTCCTATTTAAGTATCAATAGTTCTACTATCATAAATAAAAAATTGAAGCTATCCAGTGCTTTTTTACAGTTTTAGCTCCAATAAGCATGAACTTTAAAGACTGGCAACTTAAGCCAAATGTCTCGAGTCAACATTTAAATTAAACTACAATTCTATAACTTATCAAACTTTCGAATATCTGCCTTACTGTTTGTTTGGGCGCTTCAATAAGGAAATCTGTTTTAGATTACACTTAGAGAACATTCACAGTCAGACTGGCTGGCTCAAGTGCAGAGTCACTATCCTCAGTGTCAGGGGCGTGCCCCTGCGTGTGACTGTCAGAGGCCGCGGTAAGCGCAAGCCTAAGCGCAAGCCCGCCTCAGTCAGCCGTCACACGGCGGGGGTCAGGGGTCAGCCTCCAACACCTAGTGCTGTGACGAATCGAATGGCAGAGTGTGGAAGGTGTGCCACCGCTGACTTCTGCACCCTGGAGTGTGCTGTAGAGAACCCGCAGGTTGCCTCACACAGAGAGTACTCCGGGTTTACTAAGCATCCACTCTGTGCCAGCTGCTGCGCAGAAAGCTCTGGAAAATGCATCTTCTCACATCTCATCGTCCAGCACAGCACAGCACGCGCCCCGGGAGTGGACAGGCCTAGTCTCTACCTCAGCCTCACTAGCCCTGTGATCTCAGGCAAATCACTTACTGCCAACCTGCTCGCCTGCAGGAGGGACCCACCGAGCCCTGTACCTGTGCCTGGCAGAGAGGAACCACCTAATCAGAGGTAGCTCTTCGGTTACTAGACTCTCAAACCACACTTTTTGGAAGAAGAGCAGGGCATTATACCAGAGCCAATTAGCTCTGGATTAGGAAGGTGAGACTAATCTAAGTGTTGACTTGGGAAAAGCCACTGGCACTTTAAAGGGAAGAGCGCCCCGCTCGGGAATCTAGAGCACACATCTACGACAGTTGTTCTTACCTGAAGCTGTTGCACCAAGAGGCGCCAAGTGGATCCTCTGGCCGGCCGATCCCACTTCTTTTTTGAGGAAGGATGGGAGATATCCTGACTGACTGTAAGGAGCATAACTTCCAAGACTTCCTAGATGAATCATAGTTTCATAGTCAGAACATGAAGATTGCAAAGCCCCACAGGATACCTGAGTACTACCCCTACTACTTATAAATGCTCCTTTTTTTTAGCATCTAGGATGTTCTAGGCACCGCGCGGCGCTTGTTACAGGAGCCTGTCAGTCCAAATAACAACCCTTCAGGCACTTCTCGGTGTCCTCTACATCGGATAGGGCTCTGGAGTCTAAATTCTTATTAGTAAGGAGTAAGCGAGAATCTGAACTCAAGGCCTTTTTATGACAACACTTCTTTTCTTTCTTTCTTTTTTGCATTAGGGCATATGTGCTTGCTAAAGAGACAGTGAGAGGGAAAGGGAGAACCCACCCCCGGGGGGTAATGGCCACGCCACAATCCCTTCTCCATTCTCCTCTCCGGATCTTGGGCATGCACGCACATGCGCCCAGTGTGATTTTCAAGATACCAGGTCCGAAATTTGAACTGTGGTTGGCAGTGTGGGAGTCCAGCACCTTAACCACCACGCCACCTGCTGGCCCCGACAGACAGCTCTTAAGAGGAGGTATGTGGAGGCATGTCTCCTGCCACAGAGCCCCATGCTCTGAGTGTCTTTGTTTTGTAAAATCATTTTAAGTGGATCAAGTCTCATAGGGTCGTCATTGGGACTGACTCGGATTACACAGAGCACTGAGCATAGCACCTGCTACTTCATAAATGTCAGCTGTCATCATCACTGTCATCATGATCACTACTGATGAGAGCAACCAGGCAGTGCAGGGAGGGCACAGAGGGAAAACCTGAAGGCAGCAGACTAGCCGGGAGGTCAGTGCTCCCCCTGAAGTGACAGAGCATGACGGCTTGAATAGGGCAGTCGCAGAGGGATGGAGAGAGGGGACTTGGGTGGATTTACAGGGTGGTGGTAGGGAGAGGGGAGACTATAAACCCTGGGTTTGCAGCTCAGGTCACTGGGTGGGGTATCTGAGAACAGTAGAAGAGAAGTATTAGGTTTCGGGGAAGGACACGGTACATGGAGGACAGTCAAGTCATGGTGTGCGAGTAGGCGGATCTGGAGATTTGCAGTCCTCGGGGACTGGTGGTCATGGGCCTGTGGGCTTGGAGGATTTCCTCTCCTAAGGAACACCAGCATTGAGGGAAGGGACAGGAAAGGACCCTGTGGAGAAGAAAGAGGTGGCAGCAGAAGAGCAGGGTGTCCAATGCTGTGAGAATCCGGAGTGTGGGGAAAGAAGGAATGGCAAAGGCGGCGAGGCCTGAGGAAGGCAGCATGTCCATGGGACCAGGCCGCCAGGATGTAGCATGAGCTGCCTCAGTGACAGGAGGCAGGCCCTGAACACATGACAGTGAGTCAAGGAGCAGACTGGAAGCGCCAAGCGAGATGGAGTTCAGTCAAACAGAAAAAAGGGACAGGCTTGTCAGCTACAGGTGGAACCAGGCTCCGATTGCCCTGGTGGTGCCCGGTTGGTGGCTATGACTGCAGTGTCTTCCCTGGAGTGTTTTACACGCCTGGACTCTGAGCTCTGTGCTCCTGTGTCTCTCCTGAGGCTGAGCAGGGCAGGTCCCCGCCAAGTGTGTGCTTTTGAATCAACAAACATCAAACCACAGTTTTGCTCATCAAACCCTGGGGGGTCTCCCACAGTAAGCGCGTACTGTTGGTCTGCACCGCTGCTAACCCCACTGAATTCCGCGTAAGGACAGCTGTCTAACGGGACCTTTCTCCTCTCAGGTACTCACTCCGAGTCACTCTCAGTCCAAGGCAATAATCGTATTCAGTAGCAGCTTCAGAATACTGAAGAGTATTAGAATACTTCTACGCTCATTCTCCTCATCAGAGCAGATGCAAGGAGACTTAAAAATCTTTGTGGAAAAATTGAATTAATGTACAAATTTATTTTGGTGCAAAAGATTTTGAAATCCATGACTACCCCAGAGCACAGGGGCTAAGTGACATGTACTGGGAGCCAGATCCCCCATGACCAACAGTGGTTCTAGACCTGGCTGGAAACACACACGGTGCATGTTGTGTGTGCCCAAAGTCCTGATGGGATGGAGCGAGGGGACCGTGGCATGACCGTGCCCCAGGCAGTGCTTTCTTCTTCTCTGCCTTTCTCTGGTGGCCTTTGGCACTTGAAAAAAAAATTAAATCCATGCATTTTTTTCATAATATGCATTTCCCATTAAGTTTTTGAAGACCCCTCCTAAGAAATGTTTACTGTGTGACAAAAGTCCTAGGTGTGGATATATAATAATAAATAATAATATTCCCTCTACTTGATAGATGAGGAACCTCTCTTAACTAACTTGTCCAAAACCACAAAGCCAGTGAGTGACTGATGGGCCTGTGACAGACTCTAAAAGCCATGCATTAAGTGGTTCCATGGTGTTGCTTCTTACTGAAGAAGGAAGTTGAGAAGGGAAAATGAACACAAGATTAAGTCTTCTGAAATGATTTTGGCTTATTATTGAAGTATCTTGTGAGCTGCAGAGTTTTAGACTGCAGCCAGTGGTCCACACTGTTAGAACCAGTGACACTGAGCTCCTAAGAAATTTGTCATCTCTACTAACCTGGTTAAATAACTGTTAGTGCTTAATTAACAAGAGTTGAAAATACTGAAAAGTAGACAATATTCTGGTTTTTTTTTTTCAGTAGATTTAGTTCATGTTCATCAATCGCCATAATTAATTTAAGAAGATGAGCATACAGTTTTTTGAGAATGAATTCGTGTTCAGCGAACTGAAGGGAGATAACCTTAATGACAAGGGCTGATCTTCCGCTTAGGTCTTATCTGACTTCTAAAAGCAGGTCACTTAAAAAAAAATTATTTATTTAATTTTATTTATTATTATTTTTATAATTTGCTATAGGGCACATGCACTCACCAGAGAGAGACAGAGAGAGAGAGAAAGAGAGAGAAGGAAAGTGAGGAAGCAAGCTGCCAGGTCAAGGACTTGAACAGCAATCGGCCATGTAGGAATCCAGTGCCTTAACCACCACACCGCCTGCTGGTCCCTCACCATGGCCTTTTATGGCAAGATTGAGATGAAAATAGACAAGGAACTCAAAGAACAGGTTACACTCATCTGAAATGCCCAGAAATTACCTTGTGGGTCTTCTGATTTTTCAGGAAATCTTTCATTGCATGATAGTTTTTCAATTGGTTTAATTATGCTTTCTTCTGAAGAGAAGGCAGACGGAAAGGAAGAACGGACAGTAAGGAGAATGTTTTAGAAAAAGGAGAGAAAAATGGACTAGATGATTAATGAAAAGACCCAGAAAGAACTCTTAAAATGAGAAAATGTTCCTGAGTGTTGTCAGTTTTCATTTGATGTCAATTGTATATTCGCTTGGGATCGGAACTGTGGTGCTGCCATTTAAACTGACTTAAATAACCAGTTTATTTGGTAAATATTTATTTAACTTTATTTTTTAAGATTTTTGCCTTAAGGCACAAGCACTTGGTGGAGCTAGTGAGAGGGAAAGTGAGAAATCACCCCCCCAGGGGAATGGCCACGCCCCGATCCCTTCTCCTCCATTCTCCTGCTGGGGTCTTGGGCACGCGCACACACGTCCTCAGCATGATTTTCAAGCCACTGGGTCCAAGACTCAAACCACAGTCGGCCATGTGAGGATCCAGCGACATAACTGCTACGCCTTCTGCTGGTCCCAGGTAAGTATTATTTTGAAATAACAGAAAAAGCACGTTACGGCACTGACGTCATTATATGACACTTAACACTTTTAAATAGATAAGTTGAGTCCTTGAGGGATCTGGGAAACCAGCAAAAAGCCCAAGGGTATTGATGTCACAATCAGAATAACTCAGTAGATGCACCTGCTCACACAGTGACGGTCAAACTTTTCAAATTCTGATGCCATGTACTTTTTAAAAATAACTCCATACCTCTTCACACACTTGTAAGTTCATATCCAAAAAGTTTTATCATGTCTAACAGTTTCAGAGGGTGTCATTTCTGGCATACTGTAATTATGGACATTAAAAAAAAATCACATCTCTTCTTTAAGTATGACCAATGGGATCTAATACCATAATAACTTTATGCCCACCAATAATTACATAAACATAGATGAATATGTTCCTTTTTACAGCTGAGAATTTCACATTAATCTCCTTTGTTCTCTAAAATTTTACTTCTAGTTGGATCTCAGCTGCCTCACTTTATCTAAATATAATTTTAGGCTTGAAAGTTTTTAAATTGATCACTCAAAAATGTATATAAATTAAAACAGTTTTTAAATTATTTTAACCATAATTACATTAAAATACTTCTCTAGACTAAATTAGTTATAATGATTTATTGTATATAATCTTAAAAGGTGAATATGGGACCAGCAGATGGCATAATGATTACGTTACTGGACTCCCATGCAGTTGACTGCGGTTTGAGTCCTGGACCTGGAGACTTGAAACTCACATTGGGTACGTGTGTGTGCATGCCCAGAATCCCAAGAGGCGGATGGAAGAGGGGAGACTGCGGTGTGGCCATCCCCCCAGGGGATGACTTCTTGTTTTCTGTTTCTGTCTCTCCAGTAAGCATATGTGCCCTATAGCAAAAATCTCTCCACCCCCCAAAAAGTGAATATTATAAATTTTGGTTGCATTAATGAGAAGTAAGAGATTGTTTTAGAAATGCTTTTTTTTTTGGTACAGGTTTTTGCCTCAGAGCATGTGCACTTGCTGGAGAGAGAAAGAGACAGAGGGAGAGTGAGAAATTACCCCCTGGGGGCTAACCACAGTACAATCCCTTCTCCATTCTCCTTCTAGGATTTTGGGTACGCACACACATGCGCCCAGCGTAACTTTCAAGCCACTGGGTCCAGGACTCAAACTGCCACTGGCCACATGGGAGTCCAGCGACATAACCGGTACACTATCTGCTGGCCCCACAAATGCATCTCTTAATGAGAAAGATGGGATTTTTTTTTTTTTTTTTGAGAGGTTTTTCCTATAGGGTGTGTGTACTCACCAGGACATAGAGACAAAGCGAGAAATCGCCCCCTAGGGGGGATAGCCATGCCGCAATCCCTTCTCCTCCATTCTCCTCTTGGTATCTTGGGCACGCACGCCCATGCGCTCAGCATGAATTTAAGCCACTGGGTCTGGGCCTAGAACTGCAGTCGTCTACACGGGAGACTAGCAACATAGCCATTACGCTAACTGCTGGTCGCGAAAGATGGGATTTCCAAATAGTTCATGTATCCATAAATAAGTAAGAGTTACTGCTAGAATCACTCCGGGTTTAGCATCAGTGCTATTTCTGTTCTCTCTTTGTTTTTGGAGACGGAAGCCCTGAGAAGCCTGGCTAATGCACCCACATAGTTGGGAATGAAAAGGATTGTGTTTGTTGCTTTATTTATTCTTTGAACTCTCTTTCAAGTCACAGACCAGAAATCATACAGTGACTTCCGAAAGCTTTCTGGAAGCCTGAGATCTGGAAGCTGACTGGCTTTAAAAGAACCAGTTCCGCATCATCAGAGTGACTTACTTTCTCAACACGACATCAGTGTATCAAACCGTCCCTTCAATTGACCCTAGATATTCTTACACTTTTTAGAAACAGGAAACACACCATGAGTGATGAGTAAGAAGTTTTTTTTTCTTTCCTTTTGCCATAGGGTGTGTGTACTTGCCATAGAGACGCAGAGAGGGAGAGTGAGAAATCAACCTCCCCACACCAAGGGGAGATGGCCACATAACAGTCCCTTCTCCATTCTTCTCTTGGGATTTGGGGTATGCATGCATGCACACACATCTGGCATGACTTTTAAGCTGCCTGATCTGGGACTTGAACTGTGGGTGGCTGTGTGAGAACCCAACACTTTAACCACCAACCACCTGCGCGGTGTCAGAAAGCCTATGTTTGTTAAGTAGTAAACAGAGACACCTTGCCAAGGCAGATCCGCGTTAGGAAGGACCCTGTGTGGAAGCTGAGGGTCTGGCAGTGATTCCCTTACAACTCTCTGCTCAAGCGCTAGCTGGGAAGCCTTGGTGTAGCGCCCATTCCCACCCCTGCAGGGGTGCACACATCCAGGCTGGGAGGAGGCAGCTGCACTATCTTTCAAAGTAAACATCTGTAGAAAGAAAGCAATATACACTCACGCTATAGATGCATTCTTGCCTTACCTGCGTTGCTCCTTTTGAAAGCGAGTTCTGCCCCGATGGGTCCCAGTGACTTAGGGAATAACTGATTGCCCCACGTGTACGGGTTTCCATCCTTCCCACTGGCTATGAAGGACACGTTCTTGGGATTTACCCCTTCGAAGAACAAAGCAGTGATGCCGAGGTTAGAGTGTGATGGTAAATTTGAGGGATAAATATATTTATATCATTTAAACAAAGACTAGAAACACTTTGGGCAGGAAAATGGAACTATATTCAGGTTAAAATGTAGCAGACTTGGGACCGGCAGGTAGCGTGGTGGTTAAAGGCACTGGACTCCCACAAGGACAACCGCGGTTCAAGTCTTAGACCTGATGGCTTCCCCTCTCTCTCTGGTTAAAAATTGAAAATAAATAAATAAATACTTTTTAAAAAATGTAGCAAACTTGGTTTCTGATGAACCCGGACATGATCCCATGCTCTCGGCTCAACAACCTGGAATAGTAGCAGTGTGCTTTGTACACAGAAGGTATTTCTATTTTTAAAAATAATTATATTAATTTTATTCATTGCCATTACTTTTTTTTTGGAGAGATTTTTTTGCTATAGGGCGCATGCGCTCGCCAGACAGACAGAAAGAGACAGAGAGAGAGAAACCGAGAAATCACCCCCCAGGGGGCATGGCCATGCCGCAATCTCTTCTCCTCCGTTCTCCTCTCAGGATCCTGGGCACGCACGCACACACGCCTGGCCATTGCTATTACTTTTTATTTATTTATTTATTTTTGAAGTTGACCAGAGAGAGAAAAGGAAAGTGAGAAAGCACGCTGCCAGGTCTGGGACTTGAACCGCTGTCAGTCATGTGGGAGTCCAGCCACCTTAACTACCACGCCACCTGCTGGCCCCATAGAAGATATTTTCTAAACTACAAGTACTAATAATAACATTTGACATTCTTGCTTGTAAAAATGTCTCGTTGGGGCCAATAGGAGATGGGGTGGTTAAGGTGCTGGACTACCACATAGCTGACTGCTGTTTGAGTCCCAGAAAAATCATGTTGGGTGTTTGTGTGTGTGTGTGTGTGTGCCCGTAATTTTGAGTCTCCTTTTTTTTTTTTTAAATAATTATTTTATTTAACTTTATTTATTTATTTTAATTTGACCAGAGAGGGACAGAGTGGGGTGGGGTGGGGAGTGAGAAAGCAAGCCATCAGGTCTGGGACTCGAACCAAGGTTAGCCATGTGGAAATCCAGTGCCTTCACCACCACACCACCTGTTGGCCCCTGCATCTTACATTTGTGAAGTAAAAATGTCGATCTCTCTAACTACCCTTAGACAGAGCAGTGTCTCCCTTACTGCCCACAGTCAGCCAGGGCACACTCCGAAAGCCTTTACCTGCTGTCTGCGTGCTCATTTCCACTTGCTCACCACCTCCCTCTTGGTCTAGACTCCCACTGTGCCTTCTGTCTTCTAGCTCATTCATTCCTAAACCCTTTCCTCATTTTCCCTCTTTCCTCTCGCCAGTTATTAACAGCAGAAATGGGCCCCCTGATTGGATTCCTAGGATGAAACGTATAGGGAAAAGTAGAAGAATGGGTTATATACATCGGATTCCTGCTCACGATCCAGCCTCAACCTTTTCTTTCAGCTGCTTGATGCTTCTTTCCCAAATAAGCCTCTGGGGAATGAAGACCATAGCTTCCTTAAGAAGAGTTAGGGGTACAAGCAAATTTTCCTGCTCACTTTGTTTAGAAAGCTATAAATGACCACGCCCACAAAAACACAAAAAGATCATCTACTCCCCTCATAAGATGAAAGATATATTTGTACAGATATACAGTGATTTAAAAATTGATTCCTTTCTAGAGTAAAATTTTTAAACAGTTTACTTCTTTTTTTAAAGAATTATTTATTTTTTACTGTTATTTTTTAAATTTGCTATAGGGCACATGCACTCCCCAGAGAGAGAGAGAGAGAGAAGAAAAGTGAGAAAGCAAGCTGCCAGGTCTGGGACTTAAACCGTGGTCACATGGGAACCTAGCATCTTAACCACTACACCACCTGCTGGCCCCTAGATTAACTGAATTTTTAAAAATTTAAAAACTGGATGTAGAGGGGAAAATGCTGTTTGCAGGTGCATGATAAATTCCCCACTGTCTGCTAGGTCTTTCTCCCAAGCTCCATATTCACAGATCTGGGTGTCCGTTAGATTAATTTGGGTATTCAACAGGCATCCCAAACTCAGCAGCTGATTCTGCACCTCCGTGCTCCTGTCCGTCCCTAATCTTGCCTTTCTCGAAGTCACCACTACCCACCCAGCTGCCAAGTCAGGATTGCAGAAGCGGACACCAGCTCTTTTTATGCTTCCCATCAGCCATACTAACCTATCAGCAAGTCAGTTCAGTTGCACTACCAAAATGTCTAATTTTCCCCACTTCTATCTCTACCTATTCCTCTCTGGCATAAGCCATCACCGTCGCCCATCTGGACTTACATAGTGGCTGCCTGACCAGTCTGCTGGGCTCTCTAGCAAGCTCCACCTGGCAGTCAGAATGACCTTCTATAAACATCCATCAGGGGGAGCCCGTCCACACATTGCAGGGACAGTGGCAGCTGGTCCGGTACAGGGTCCTTAGTTTTCTTGTGAAGTGTTGCCCCCCCCCCACCTTACAAATTTCAACTCCTTAAAGAAGAAACGTTTGTTTCTTCTCACCCATTTTATAAAAGGCTGCAGTGTCCAGAAAGGTTCACTGCACCCACTTTTTAGCAAACACCAGGACTGCCACCGGGCACTGACATCTCTCAGTTCAAACACCTGGAAAGATGAATCAGAAATGATTCCAGGAGGCAGTGTACCTATGTGGGACTACGAAAACTCTGCTACAGAACTGATTTCCAAAACATCCATCAGATCATTTAGGAGACAATATAAAATTTGCATTTTATTAAAAGTTGATATGGAAGTACAGAATTGCTTAAAGCAAATTCTGCAAGTTAGCATTTACAACGCGCATAGCTTTGGCAGGGGAGGGAGAAACTTTTGGAAGCATGTTCAGCATCTTGATTTTGGCAACTACGCACTTCTTGAGCAGACTTCCACAAGTGGCAGAGGCAAGTTCTTGGCCACAGTCTGGGCCGCCCACGAGCTCTAGGGTAATATTTTCTACTTCACTGGTGACCTTCAGAATTCCCAGGCACTCGAGCCTGGCCTATCTCTATGCTAGTTAGCTGTAAACATTTCATTTTCTGTACTTACCTGGAAGGTATCGTGATTGCTTCAAGTAGTACTGTTTAGCTGTCGAGGCGGTTGGTAACTCGGAATCAGGTTTTAGAGAAGCAACAGCAGGTAGGTTCTTGTTTTCCCCTGTTGAGTGGTTGGAGACTGAGGGTACTGATTCTGGAAGCCTTCAAAGTCAACACACGGTGGTGTTACAGCAGGCAGACAGCACGATTCCTAACCCGCCCTAGGGACAGCTCTCCAGCCATCAGTGCCACGGTTTCCATCAGTCTTTTCACCCATGGAAATGCGAAATGACGGCCTCCCCCAGTAGGCAGGGCAGAACCACTTCTGAGAGCAGGTAGTGTACAACAGAAAGCTTTATAATGAAGCAGCAACTGCCCTCTGGATGTTTCTCTCCAGCAACGGCTGGATTCAGAATGTGGGAAGGTGGCATGGCACATCGAAACAGACGATGATCCTGTGATCAGCCTGTGTCGCCTGTCCACTAAAGCAGTGTGAGAGGGAATGCAAGAGCACCCCGCGGGGGAGATGGCCGAGCCGCAATCCCTTTTCCTCCGTCCTACTGGGCGTGGGAGAAGCCTGATGTGATTTTCAAGCTGCCAGGTCTGGGACTTGAACTGTGGGCAGCCATGGGGGAGTCCAGTGCCTTAACGACTAGGTCACTTGCAGGCCTCTGCGTCATTTTTCTAACAGCATGTGCTCGCTTTGTGTCTCTGCATCACATTTTGGTAATTCTCACAATATTTCAAACTTTTTCACCATTAGTATACTGGGTTACAGTGATGTGTGAATAGTGATCTCTGATCTTACTATTATAATTTTCTTAAGAATCATTTTATTTAACTCTACTTATTTATGTATTTATTTTTAATTAGACCAGAGAGGGACAGAGTGAGAGAGGGAAAATGAGAAAGCAAGCTGCCAGGTCTGGGACTCGGACCATGGCTGGCCACGTGGGAGTCCAGCACCCTCAACACCACACCACCTGCTGGCCCCCATTACAATTGTTTTAGGGTGTCAAGAACTGCACCCACATGACAAAATGATACAAAGCTACCTTTCTGTCTTTTTAAGTAAACATTCATTTACATCTATTGAGTAAAATAAAGTTGATGAAAGGTTAAAAAAAAAGTTCTTTTTTTTTTTTCCCCCTGGAGAATCAGAAGTCTTACCGAAATGGAGAATCTTTTTTCCTTTTTTCTTTGAGAACATCCATGCTTGGCTTCTTAGAATGAGAAGCTCCGAAATCACCATCTTCAAACTCTTCCCAACTATCCCCAGTCTTGAAGATGGTCTGACCCCAACGCCTCCTTCCACTTTTATGACCAAGTGTGCCCGCTGGCTTCTGTGAGGGGAAACCAGCCACCATAATCTTTAATCATTTGCTGAAAACCTTTTCAGTATAAGCTGTTATATTAAACACTAAAAGTCCCCCATTACCAAAGAAACTTCCATATATAGGGTTGTCGGGAAAATCATGACACATTTTTGCATAGAAATAAATACATAGAGGGACCAGCAATTAGAGTAATGGCTATGTCGCTGGACTCCCATGTAGTCAACTGCGGTTCGAGTCCTGGACCCGGTGGCTTAAAACTCACGCCGTGTGCATGTGCTTGTGGACCCAAGATCCCGAGAGGAGAATGGAGGAGAAGGAATTGCGGCGTGGCCATCCCCCCTGGGGGGTGATTTCTCGCTTTCTGTCTCTCTGTCTCTGTCTTTCTGGTGAGCGCATGTGCCCTATAGCAAAAACCTCTCCAAAAAAGAAAAATAAGAAATAAATACATAGAAAAAATATGTTACAACTTTTCCGACAACCCAGTTCTTAAGGATACTTAAGGTGATTTCTCACTTTCTATTTCTCTGTCCCTCTGGCGAGCGCACAAGTCCTATAGCAAAAATCTCTCTCTCAAAACAAAAACAAAAACAAAACCAACACACACACAGTAGGCCAGGAGGTGGCACAGTGGTAAGGCACTGATTCCCAGTTGGCCGACTGTAGTTTGAGTCCTAGACCTGGCGACTGGCACGTGTGCGTGCGTGCTCAAAATCCCAGGAGCAGAATGAAGGAGAAGGGATTGTGGCATGGCCATCACCCCTGGGAGGTGATTTCTCACTTTCCCTCTCTCTGTCTCTCTCTTCCTCTGGCAAGTGCATACGCCCTATAGCAAGAACCTAAAATAAAAGCAAACAATGAATTTATTAGACGCAGCATCGATGGCCTCCAGTCAACTGGGTGACTGGGTTTCTCGTGACGGCCTCAACACCGCAGCGAAATGAGGTAGCAGACTGTCAGCTAAGGGAGCTCTGTAGAGTTCAGTATCTTTTTACAGTTTACTTCTCCAGTGAGAGAGAGAGTATGTGAGAAGGAAAGAGCATCGTGACGCGGATACCCTGGTAGCACTCGTTTGCAGTGTCATTAGTGGCAACTCACAGCTGGCACATTCCTGACGATGCTCGGAAACAGCGTGGGCAGCGGCTTCTGCTGACTCTGCTTGGGAGGCAGCTGCACGCCGGCATTCGGAGGTGGCTGGATGGGCTGCAGCGGTTGGTGGTTGCTCTTTGGCTGGGGCTGTCCGGCAGGCTGATCAGTTATGTCTGGCAGAGGCTTAGGCTCGAGTTTGACTACAGGAGGCTTTGGTTCTAAGGGCTGCAGGGGCTTATTGACAACCTGTTTCGATTCCAGATGGTGCGAGGAAGGGCCCAACACCTGACCGACTTGGAAGTAGGGGTGTTTCAGTGCCTGCAAAAGCGAGATCACAACCGATGTGAAACAGCTCCCCCTGCGCTAGCGCACGTGAACTACTAGCGCCTGGCACTGGGGTAGGCAGAGAGCATTTGCCCACATAAGCTTCAGAGATTTCCCGAGTGTCCACTTTTCTGCTTATGAGGTTCCTTATATGGCGACTTTAAAATAAAAGATAAAAAAAATTAATGATTTGAGAAATAAACTCCATTTAAAAAATTAAAAAGTGATTAGAATATAATATCTCATTTGTAGTTTTAACACCCCAGGCAAAGCAACTATTGTATTTATTTAAAGATTTTGTATGGGCCAGCAGCTGGCACGAAGGCTGAGGCACTGGTCCCCACATGGCTGACCGCGCTGCCTGAGTCCTTGATCTGGTGGTTTGAGAATCATGCCAGGTGCGTATGTGTGCGTGCCCAAAATCTCAAGGGGAGACTGGAGGAGGAGGGACTGTGGTGTGGCCTTCCCCTACCAGCGGGTGACTTCTTACTTCCCCTCTCTCTGTTTTTTTCTCTCTCGGTCTCCAGTGAGCACACGCATTTTATAGCAAACAAACAAACAAACAAAAACTTTGTAAGTAAACAAAATATATCTCATAAACTTTGGCTAAATTTGTTAGGGTTAGTTCAAACTAGGATGCTAGATACTGATAATGGTTCAGAGTACATCCAAAACATTGAGTGAATTAAACAAACAAACAAAAAAAAGCCTTCTACATAGTTTATTTTAAATGATTAACCACAGCTGAATATAAAATACAGGGTTATTCTCAGATGGAGTATAACAATATATTACCAACAATAACATAATTTCAAGGAGGGCTACAAGTACATACATATTCAAGCTTATATTACATCAATATGCTGGCAAAAAGAAGGCATTTATGGGAAGAAAAGATAAAAATACTAATAAAAATGATCACTGTTTGGTTTTTACCTCAGTTATCCAGTTGCTTGCTACTGCATGGGCACAGGGGTGGGGGTGCAGGAATGGACCCCTTATGTCTGGGTGCACTGTCTACAGCAATAGGTCTCAGCCCCTGGGAGACGGCTGGCAATGCCTGCAGAGGGCATGTGCACTTACTAGACACAGAGCAGGAGGGAGAAAGCACCTCCTATGAACAGTGCCAACACCACAATCCCTTCTCCAGGAATCTGGGCATGCACACCCGGTGTATTCTTCAGGCTGACGGGTTCGGGACTCGAACCATGCAGTCAGCCATTTGGGATCCAGCTCCCTTAATGACCAGGCCATGGCCCTGGAGACATTTTTTATTTGTGACAGGAGTGGGAGATGCTACTGGTATCCAGCAGGTAAAGGCTGGGAGTGATGCTTAATATCCCATAATGCTCTGGACAGCCCCCACAACGGCTACCTGGTATGTTTTGTCATTTTAAAGCTTCATTTGTAACACTTTCCCTTTGAAACTAGCTACTATCTTTAAGAGAAAAAAAAAAATTTTAGAGAGATTTTTGCTATAGGGCATGTGTGCTCACCAGAGAGAGAGAGAGAGAGAGAGAGAGAGAGAGAAATCAGCGAGGAAGGCCACACTTTAATCCCTTCTCCTTTCTCCTCTTGGGATTTTGGGCACGCACACACGCCTGGTGTGAGTTTTTTAAGCTGGGTCTGAGACTTGAATAACCATTACACCATCTGCTGGTCCCAGGTTTGTCTTTGAAAATAAAAATATCCTGATAGCATAAAATGTCAAAAATATAAAAAAGATGGGAACCAGCAGTTAGTGTAATGGCTATGTCGCTGGACTCCCATGTAGTCGACGGCGGTTCGCGTCCCGGACCCGGTGGCTTAAATCTCACACCGTGTGCGTACGTGCCCAAGATCCCGAGAGGAGAATGGAGGAGAAGGGATTGCGGCGTGCCCATCCCTCCGGGGGGGATTTCTCACTTTCTGTTTCTATGCCTCTCTCTTGTCTGTCTGGCGAGCGCACACGCCCTATAGCAAAAATCTCTCCAAAAAGAAAAGAAAAGAGAAATTCCAGAGATTCCTCATGGCTCCTGTGAACTAGTGATTCCAGGGTAAGAGAAATGAAGGTTTCCTACTGATAATTCATCCTCCAGCAAACAAGCTAGAGTGGCAGGAGAGGCGAGAGGCAGGCCCTTCAGGAGAAGATTCCTCATGGCTCCTGCAAACTGGCCATTTCAGGGTAAAAGAGAAATGAAGATTTCCTACTGATAATTCAGCCTCCAGCAAACAAGCTAGAGTGATGGATCTAAGGCCGACTGGCACGTGTGCGTGCGTGCTCAAAATCCCAGGAGCAGAATGAAGGAGAAGGGATTGTGGCATGGCCATCACCCCTGGGAGGTGATTTCTCACTTTCCCTCTCTCTGTCTCTCTCTTCCTCTGGCCAGTGCATACGCCCTATAGCAAGAACCTAAAATAAAAGCAAACAATGAATTTATTAGACGCAGCATCGATGGCCTCCAGTCAACTGGGTGACTGGGTTTCTCGTGACGGCCTCAACACCGCAGCGAAATGAGGTAGCAGACTGTCAGCTAAGGGAGCTCTGTAGAGTTCAGTATCTTTTTACAGTTTACTTCTCCAGTGAGAGAGAGAGTATGTGAGAAGGAAAGAGCATCGTGACGCGGATACCCTGGTAGCACTCGTTTGCAGTGTCATTAGTGGCAACTCACAGCTGGCACATTCCTGACGATGCTCGGAAACAGCGTGGGCAGCGGCTTCTGCTGACTCTGCTTGGGAGGCAGCTGCACGCCGGCATTCGGAGGTGGCTGGATGGGCTGCAGCGGTTGGTGGTTGCTCTTTGGCTGGGGCTGTCCGGCAGGCTGATCAGTTATGTCTGGCAGAGGCTTAGGCTCGAGTTCGACTACAGGAGGCTTTGGTTCTAAGGGCTGCAGGGGTTTAGTGACAGCCTGTTTCGATTCCAGACGGTGCGAGGAAGGGCCCAACACCTGACCGACTTGGAAGTAGGGGTGTTTCAGTGCCTGCAAAAGCGAGATCACAACCGATGTGAAACAGCTCCCCCTGCGCTAGCGCACGTGAACTACTAGCGCCTGGCACTGGGGTAGGCAGAGAGCATTTGCCCACATAAGCTTCAGAGATTTCCCGAGTGTCCACTTTTCTGCTTATGAGGTTCCTTATATGGCGACTTTAAAAGATAAACAGAAAAAAATTAATGATTTGAGAAATAAACTCCATTTAAAAAATTAAAAAGTGATTAGAATATAATAACTCATTTGTAGTTTTAACACCCCAGGCAAAGCAACTATTGTATTTATTTAAAGATTTTGTATGGGCCAGCAGCTGGCACGAAGGCTGAGGCACTGGTCCCCACATGGCTGACCGCGCTGCCTGAGTCCTTGATCTGGTGGTTTGAGAATCATGCCAGGTGCGTATGTGTGCGTGCCCAAAATCTCAAGGGGAGACTGGAGGAGGAGGGACTGTGGTGTGGCCTTCCCCTACCAGCGGGTGACTTCTTACTTCCCCTCTCTCTGTTTTTTTCTCTCTCGGTCTCCAGTGAGCACACGCATTTTATAGCAAACAAACAAACAAACAAAAACTTTGTAAGTAAACAAAATATATCTCATAAACTTTGGCTAAATTTGTTAGGGTTAGTTCAAACTAGGATGCTAGATACTGATAATGGTTCAGAGTACATCCAAAACATTGAGTGAATTAAACAAACAAACAAAAAAAAGCCTTCTACATAGTTTATTTTAAATGATTAACCACAGCTGAATATAAAATACAGGGTTATTCTCAGATGGAGTATAACAATATATTACCAACAATAACATAATTTCAAGGAGGGCTACAAGTACATACATATTCAAGCTTATATTACATCAATATGCTGGCAAAAAGAAGGCATTTATGGGAAGAAAAGATAAAAATACTAATAAAAATGATCACTGTTTGGTTTTTACCTCAGTTATCCAGTTGCTTGCTACTGCATGGGCACAGGGGTGGGGGTGCAGGAATGGACCCCTTATGTCTGGGTGCACTGTCTACAGCAATAGGTCTCAGCCCCTGGGAGACGGCTGGCAATGCCTGCAGAGGGCATGTGCACTTACTAGACACAGAGCAGGAGGGAGAAAGCACCTCCTATGAACAGTGCCAACACCACAATCCCTTCTCCAGGAATCTGGGCATGCACACCCGGTGTATTCTTCAGGCTGACGGGTTCGGGACTCGAACCATGCAGTCAGCCATTTGGGATCCAGCTCCCTTAATGACCAGGCCATGGCCCTGGAGACATTTTTTATTTGTGACAGGAGTGGGAGATGCTACTGGTATCCAGCAGGTAAAGGCTGGGAGTGATGCTTAATATCCCATAATGCTCTGGACAGCCCCCACAACGGCTACCTGGTATGTTTTGTCATTTTAAAGCTTCATTTGTAACACTTTCCCTTTGAAACTAGCTACTATCTTTAAGAGAAAAAAAAAAATTTTAGAGAGATTTTTGCTATAGGGCATGTGTGCTCACCAGAGAGAGAGAGAGAGAGAGAGAGAGAGAGAGAAATCAGCGAGGAAGGCCACACTTTAATCCCTTCTCCTTTCTCCTCTTGGGATTTTGGGCACGCACACACGCCTGGTGTGAGTTTTTTAAGCTGGGTCTGAGACTTGAATAACCATTACACCATCTGCTGGTCCCAGGTTTGTCTTTGAAAATAAAAATATCCTGATAGCATAAAATGTCAAAAATATAAAAAAGATGGGAACCAGCAGTTAGTGTAATGGCTATGTCGCTGGACTCCCATGTAGTCGACGGCGGGTTTCGTCCCT